>NC_086317.1:22205043-22506293 GCF_036172605.1 Pelobates fuscus
GATTTATTATTGGGACAGTACTTTTCGTTATTTCTAGCTGTGGAAGGAGTTCGACTGAATTGCTGATCGGGAGTTGCCGCGTTCGTATGCTCCATTCGGGAGTTTGACGATCGGCTGGATTAAAACTGCATTTCTGGAGAAAGGGGATTATTCACTAAACGGCGGCTTCATCTCCCTGGCGGTGAGTGTCGTAACAGCTCCCTAATACCGTGGGAATTAGGGAGTTATCTACGTATTCATTCCTGTCATTACATTGACTGGCTAAGTAACTTACATTTTATATGAATGTATGTTACTTGATTGTTGTAAGTGTTGCAAATGCTTACAGGTGAATCCTGGCTATGTTTGTATACTTTTTATTTAAAATTGTATACAATGTAACATTCTTCTTCTTTCACTGGGTAAGTATATTAGTACTTAGGCAATACTGTGCTTCGGAACTTCGGCACTTTGACACTTCGGAACTTTGGAACTTCAGTACTTCAGCACTTTGGAACTTCGGCACTTCGACACTTTGGAAATTCTGTAATTTCGGAACTTCGTCAATTCGGCAATTCGGACATTCGGAAGTACCCAAATGTCCGAATTGTCCGAAATTCGTCCGAATTCCTATTCGGACCGAAACGAATTGCACATGTCTAACAGTAAGAGATACAGGTGGAGACAATAAGAGTTACAGGAGGGTAATAACAGTTACAGGAGGGGAGGGGGGACAAAAAGAGCTACAGGAGGGGAGAAGGGACAATAACAGTTACAGGAGGGGCAATAAAAAGTACAGGACAGGAGGGGAGATTGAAAGGCACAGGAGGGGAGGTGGCATGATGAAAGGTATAGGGGGGAGGGACATTGAAAGGCAATGAAATGTATAGGGGAGGGGGCATTGAAAGGTGCAGGAGTGCTGTGGAGCACAAAGAGACACACAGAGAGGCTGAGTGGGGATAAAGACATACAGATGGACTGAGGGGGGACAAATAGACACACATAGGGGCTAAAGGGGAGAAAGAGACATAAAAAGGAGCTGGGGGAGAAAGAGACAAAAAGGAGCTAGGAGCTGGGGGAAGACATATATAGGGGCTGGGGGAAGAAAGCCACATAAAGGTGTTGGGGAGAAAGTGCCACACAAAGGAGCTGGGGGAAGGAAAAGATACACAGGTGGGTTGTAAGAAACACAAGTGATAAAATACAGCAAAGGGGTGGTAAGACACACAAAGGAGAAAAAGGTGAAAAAGATATTCGAAAGATAGGATATAAAACACTGAAGGGGGTAAGAAAAGAAATTCAAAATGGCTCCCAGGTGTCTTTTATACAGGTAATGAGCTGAGCTTAGGAGCACTCTCTTAAAGAGAGTGCTCCTAATCCCATCTTGCTACCTGTATAAAAGACACTTGTCCACAGAAGCAGTCAATCAATCAGATTCCAAGACCACAGAGCTGTCCAAGGATGTCACGGACAAGATTGAAGAGCTACACAAGCCTGGAATGGGCTACAAGACCATCGCCAAGCAGCATGGTGAGAAGGTGACAACAGTTGGTGTGATTATTCGCAAATGGAAGAAACAAAAGAAATAACTGTCAGTCTCCCTTGGTCTGGTGCTCCATGCAACTGGGTGAAAGTGTTGTGGTCAGATGAGACCAAAATCAAGCTCTTTGGCATCAACTCGCAGTGTTTGGAGATGGGGGAATGCTGCCTATGACCCCTAGAACACCATTCCCACCGTCAAACATAGAGATGGAAACACAATGCTTTGAGGTGTTTTTCTGCAGTACCATCAAATCTTGGGTGAGAACATCCTATCCTCACCCAAGGTATAGAAAATGGGTTGTGGATGGGTATTCCAGCATGACAGTGACCCAAAACACACAGTCAAGGCAACAAAGGAGTGGCTCAAAAAGAAGCACATTAAGGTCCTGGAGTGGTCTAGCCAATCTCTAGACCATAATCCCATCGAAAATCTGTGGAGGGAGCTGAAGGTTCGAGTTGCAAAACGTCAACCTCAAAACCCTAATGACTTGGAGAGGATCTGCAAAGAGGAGTGGGACAAAATTCATCCTAAGATGTGTGCAAATCTGGTGGCCAAACATCTGACCTCTGTGATTGCCAACAAGGGTTTTGCCACCAAGTACTAAGTTGAAGGGGTCAAATACTTATTTCACTCATTGACATGCAAATCAATTTATAACTTTTGACATGCGTTTTTCTGGATTTTTTTATTTTTTTTTTTGTCCCTCAATGTTAAAATACACTTACCATTAAAATTATTGACTGATCATTTCTTTGTCAGTGGGCAAACATTTAAAATCAGCAAATACTTTTTCCCTGACTGTCGGGAGATGGATTTACTGGCAGGGTAGACCTTCAGCGTTAACATGGATTCCTCTAGGTGTTTAGTCTTTCTATTTCCTATAATCTATCTCTGCCAGCTGCCCTGTCTATGTGTGACTCTAACTCCCACCCCTCACCGTTTAGCTAACACACCCCTATGAGTAATTAACCCCATCCTATCTGACACGTTACTAGACAGTGCTCTGTCATCGAAGTTTGGGCAAGCAGTAGCTAACGCTGTCAGTGTAGGTGGGCTTCTTACTCAGTTAGTTTATACAGCTAGTCAATTCAATAAATACATATTTACTATCCAGGAGGGAACAATAGTTACATTTTGTTACATAAAGCTTCTGATTTATTGGATTATAAAACCGTAACTCCGTGTCCTGTTATTTCAGCTGATTGGCAAGTAGCCAGTGTGTTATATTTGTGTATTTAACGGCTTACTCTACTCGCTCTATATACTATATACAGCCTGGTTTAATTGGACATTTTCAAGCCCACCCCTTTTAACACATGAAAATTTGGGTGTTTTTTCAGTTTTTGACGTTTTTTTGGTTTATTTCTCTTTTTGATGGCCGGTTATAATTTTATGAACATTTAATAAAAGTGATATTTTTAACCTATTACGCATTTAATTTTCTTGGAGGATTTCCCAATACGATGATTATTCCTTTCTTGTTTATAATGTGACTGAATACATTTGGGTTAGGCCTAGTACTCTGCCGCTATCGACCAATTGCTTAACATTAATTTTTGGTGTTATGCCTTTTGCTATATTTATTCTTTTTTATGTGACCTGTTTTGCGGCTGAAATAAAGAAGAATTAAAAGGGACACTATAGTCACCAGAACCACTACAGCTTAATGAAGTGCTTTTGGTGTCTATAGCCTCTTCCTGCAGTCCCTGCAGTGTCGATTCAGGGCAGGTGCACGGGGTGCAAAGCTCTCAGGTTTCCTGTAGACAGAGGCACATGGTGACATTAGGATCCACCCCATCATGTTGTACTCCACCCCTCATTTTAGGCACCACCCCTCCATTGCAGGCTTGCTGAAGTCGAACGAAGGAGCAGTGGTCAGAGCTCTTGGAAGTCTGCCTGGGCTCCTCCTTTGATGCAGAACTTTATGGATCAAGACTACCACAGGTAAGTATAAATGTTTGATTTATTATTATATAGAATTTGTTGTTATAGGATGATTGGCTAGGGCTTTTAGACACTTCACAAGACAATCTATACTATTTCAGGGCCAAAGGACTGGGCATCCCCTGGCCCTTGTTATATATTAAGGAATTAACCTTTTCTGGGGTTAATTCCTTGGGAGCTATAATATAAATAGTTAACTCCTTCTAGCTAGAAAACAATGTGTCTCTGAATCCAATGTATATGCAGGGATTGACCCCATGAAGGAAAACCACTTATAGGCATGTGATTTTGGACTTTTTTTATTGCATGTATCTTTGACTGAAGGTATTCTATCTGATCAGCAACCCCTCCGCAAGCAAAGGTTGCCTTAGACTTAGACTTCCCAACCAGGAGATCTTCCAATGCCGTCTTGTTGAGTTGGCAGCCGAATTATAAAAGAAAGGCAGCTACAGGATCCTTGAGTCATCCTACAGTCTATTCTAAACTGTCACAATGTGCAATAGTTAAGGATTCTCACAAAATAAATCATGGATTAAGCAGTAAAGACCTAAAGCCGCTGAAAGCGGTTTGTGTGTGGACATCCCAGTCAGACAGACAATGACAAAAGGCATCTGGCAGTTTCAAGCAGTGGACGGAGAGTTGGGGGGGGGGGGGTAGGAGGGCTGTCAGATTTAGACTTGGGGGACAAGGAAAAACAAATGGCCTTTTTTCTGTATCTCTGTGTGGATTTCTATCTTTCTGAAAACATGTGATATATGGTTTAACAGATGGAGGCTGTAGGAGCTTCAAGTTGTGACATCCAACATATCTCTGCAACCGCCATTAGTATGACCTGGGCAGCAAGATGGAGCATGTACGCAGACATGTCCTTGCCCAATAGACCCACACTCTGTTTCCGACTGACTTTATTGCAACCAATGACAACTAGTTTGTGTTATGAATGCCATGAGCTGTGTCTTATATCTCCCCGTGGTAAATACCACCAGGGTAATCATACATAGTCATTCAAGGATCCTGACAGTCCTAATTTCTGGGTCCTGTCCCACCATTCGCTTTAGTTCCCTGATGGGACAGGACCCAGAAATTGGGACAACCAGTAATTGGACAACTGTCTCCAGGCAAATGATGGATGAGACTTTGTAAGGCCATATTAGCATAGGTATCGTCATAACTATCCCAAATCTAAGCCAAATTTGTGTCCACTTACCTCCATGCGACCTCAAGTGTCCTGCATTCTTTGGAGATTCACAGATCCACAGAAAGAAGTTTCCGATAATGTATTTTGATTAAATTCATGGTTGGTTCGACACTACAATATCAAAACCACTAGAATCTGGAATAATGCAACAATCGAGAAAGTTTCCCCCTGTACACCTTGGGAAGGGGGATCATGACTGCTGCCCATGTATGAAATGGGGGCTGGGCTAAAGTGTATACAATGTTGCAAAGTTATGGGGTTTGGGGAAAGGAGTGGGGAGGTGTCAGGATCGGGACAGGGATCCAACACGCAGAGTACTAACAGTAGAAAGGTACGTATACCGGGCCTTAGAATGGCCGGACTAACGTACAGAGAATAGTCAAAGACAAGCCGAGGTCGAGGGAACGAGAAGACAGGTAAGCGAGAGACAAGCCGGGTCAGAGGGATAACAGAGATAAGCAGAATCGTACAACAAGCCGGGTCAGAACCAAAGAGAATACTAGAATACAAGAGCACTGAGTGACTAGACAAGCTAGAACCACGACAGGGCAATGAGCTGACGAGTGAAGCAAGCTTAAATACCCTGAGTCCGAAGAGTAGACACGCCTCAGCTGAGTGCTGATAGGATAAAGCCAATAGAGTGGCAGTTCGCTCGGGATAGCGTCAAGACGTCACGTATCGAGCGTCATGTTAGAAAAGGAAGCGGATCCCTTGCGGCCAGCGTTAGAATGACTGGATGGACCGGGAGGAACGGAGGATATGGCGTGTCTAGACGGATAAACAACTAAGTCTCTACCCTTCTCAAAGGTAGAGACCTCAGGTACCCTGACAGTACCCCCCCTCTCAGATACGCCCACCGGGCGGAAGGAACCGGGACGAGATGGGAATCGGGAGTGAAACGCCCTGCGGAGACGAGGAGCATGGACGTCCTCCTGAGGTACCCAACTCCTCTCCTCAGGACCATATCCCTTCCAGTTGACCAGATACTGTAATTTTCCCCGGGACAATCGGGAATTGATAATGGAGTTGACCTCGTACTCCTCCTGTCCGTCCACCTGAACAGGGCGAGGTGAGGAAACCGCAGAGGAGAATCTGTTGCAAATCAGTGGTTTGAGCAACGACACATGAAAGGAGTTGGGAATGCGTAAGCCCGACGGCAGAGCTAGGCGATACGCAACCGGGTTGATACGAGACAAAACCCTGTAAGGACCTATGTACCGAGGCGCAAATTTCATAGAGGGAACTTTTAAACGAATGTTCTTAGTACTCAGCCATACTCTATCCCCAGGGATAAAAACTGGAGCCGCCCTTCTGTGTTTATCAGCGTGTTTTTTGAACAACATAGAATTATGCAGGAGAATCTGACGAGTCTGATCCCACAACTTCTTCAGATTGGCGACATGATCATCAACCGCCGGTATTCCTTGGGAAGAAGAGACCGAAGGAAAAATGGAGGGATGAAAGCCATAATTCATGAAGAAGGGGCTGGAACGAGTAGAATCACAAACGAGATTATTGTGTGAGAACTCTGCCCAAGGAATCAAACCGACCCAATCATCCTGGTGTTCGGAAACAAAGCAGCGCAGATATTGTTCAATCTTTTGATTAGTACGCTCAGCGGCTCCGTTAGACTGAGGGTGATATGCAGAGGAAAAGTTCAATTTGATGCCTAATTGCGAACAGAAGGATCTCCAGAATCGTGAGACAAATTGAGAGCCTCTATCAGAAACGATTTCAGAAGGTATCCCATGTAAGCGAAAAACTTCTCTCGCAAAAATCTCAGCCAATTCAGGAGACGAGGGGAGTTTAGGCAACGGTACAAAATGAGCCATCTTAGTGAATCTATCCACCACCGTGAGAATAACAGTCTGTTTCTTGGAGGCAGGTAAATCCACAATAAAGTCCATGGCCAAACAGGACCATGGTTTCTCAGGAATGTCCAAGGGGAGCAACAAACCACAGGGAGACGCGTGAGGCTGTTTAGTCCTGGTACAAGTCTCGCAAGCCCCGATGAACTCCTTAATATCCTTTCGTAAGGAAGGCCACCAGAAATCCTTGGAGATCAGGGAATAAGTCTTGCGAATGCCAGGATGGCCAGCCACCTTGCTTTCGTGGAAACACTGTAAGAGCTCCAGTTGGAGTTCAGGAGGAACAAATTTTCTTCCCTCAGGAGTCTGTCCAGGTGCTAGATGCTGTAAGTTCAAGATCTGGGCAAGCAGCGGAGAATGGATCTTGAGACTTGTGTTAGCAATAATGTTGCATTGAGGTACAATAGAGGACAGAACCGGTTCAGAAGAAGCCAAAGGTTCATATTGGCGAGATAGCGCATCGGCTTTAGAATTCTTTGAACCAGGCCTATAAGTAAGAACGTAGTTGAAATGGGTGAGGAATAACGACCAACGAGCTTGCCTGGAAGACAATCGTTTGGCCTCTCCAATATAGGACAAGTTCTTGTGATCCGTTAAAATAGTAACAGGATGTAATGTCCCTTCCAATAAATGTCTCCATTCTTTTAAAGCTTTGATAACAGCTAGTAGTTCTCTGTCCCCAATGTCATATCTGCTCTCCGCACCAGACAATATTTTAGAAAAAAATCCACATGGATGTAATGGTTTATCCACACCTAGCCTTTGGGATAGGATAGCACCTACGCCAGTCTCTGAGGCGTCTACCTCGAGTAGGAAAGGAAGAGTGGTATTAGGGTGAACCAATATTGGGGCGGAAGCAAAACGCTCCTTGAGAGTTTTAAAAGCAAGGAGAGCTTCCGTAGACCAATTCTTAGTATCAACCCCCTGTTTGGTCATATTGGTGATGGGCGCAATAATAGAAGAATAACCCTTAATAAAGCGCCTATAGTAATTGGAGAACCCAATAAATCTCTGAACGGCCTTGAGACCCTTAGGTAGAGGCCAATCCAGAATGGACTGGAGCTTATCCGGGTCCATCTTAAATCCCTCCCCAGAGATCACATAACCGAGGAAATTTACTTGGGTTTGATCGAAACTACATTTCTCCAATTTGCAGTATAGCCCATGTTGAAGAAGTTTGTGCAAAACCCTTCTGACCTGATCGTGGTGAGTCTCAATCTCTCTAGAATGTATGAGTATATCGTCCAGGTATACAATAACACACTCCTGCTGAAATTCCCTAAGAACCTCATTAATCAGATCCTGGAATACAGCCGGTGCATTACATAACCCAAAAGGCATAACTGTATATTCATAATGACCGTAGCGAGTATTGAACGCCGTCATCCACTCGTGTCCCTGCTGGACTCTCACCAAGTTATATGCCCCTCTGAGATCTAACTTGGTGAAAATGGTAGAACCCTTTAAACGATCAAAGAGTTCGGTAATCAAAGGAATGGGATAAGCATTCCTAATGGTTATCTTGTTCAAACCTCGATAATCAATACAAGGCCTAAGTGAACCATCCTTCTTTTTAACAAAAAAAAATCCAGCCCCGGCAGGGGAGGAGGATCTCCTAATGAATCCCTTGTCTAAATTCTCGTGAATATACTCCTCTAGAACTGAATTCTCCTTAGTAGATAACGGGTATACATGGCCCCTGGGAGGCATGGTACCAGGGAGTAGGTTAATCTTACAATCAAAGGATCTGTGTGGAGGTAAGGTATCGGCTCTCTTTTTATCAAATACTGCCTTTAAATCCAGGTACTGAGGCGGTATTTGTATCTCTGTAGGATTAGAGGAGCTAGCCGACGTGATTGCCAGGCAAAGAGGCGAGACCCTCCGCAAACACTTCTCTTGGCAATTCTGACCCCATGAAACTATCTCCCCTAATTCCCAATTAATGATAGGGTTATGTCTCTTTAACCAGGAGTACCCCAGGACTATGGGAATAGAAGGAGAGGAAATTATCAACAGGGATAGATCTTCCTCATGCAAGATGCCAACAGTTAAATTCATAGGTATGGTCTCACGGTAAATAACAGGCTCAAGTAACGGTCTACCATCTATGGCCTCAACGGCCAGAGGTGTCTCCCTTAACTGGGATGGGATAGTATGCTTGTTAACAAAGACTTGATCGATAAAGCTCTCAGCGGCTCCAGAATCGATCAAAGCCATGGTTTTTACTACTCCCTTCTCCCAAGTCAAAGAAACGGGTAACAGAAGCCTGTGATCTTTATAGTTGTGAACAGAGGACAAAATAGATACACCCAAGGCCTGTCCTCTAGAGAAACTTAGGTGCGAGCGTTTCCCGAACGATTGGGACAATTTAGGCGTAAATGACCTCTGATTCCACAGTACATACATAAACCCTCCCTTCTCCTGTACTGTCTCTCCTCCTCTGTGAGGTGAGTATTACCTATCTGCATAGGCTCAGGGAAACGTGAGGTTTCAATCTCAGAATTTCGAAATGCAGGAGCTAGTTTAAAGGAGGGTCTACGAGTCCTATCTCGAGTGTTCTGCCTCTCTCTTAAGCGTTCATCAATGCGAGAGATAAAATAAATTAAATCCTCTAAACTCTCAGGGAGCTCTCTAGTAGCGACCTCGTCAAGGATTACATCTGATAGCCCATTTAAAAATACATCTATATAAGCCTGTTCGTTCCACTTAACTTCTGCCACCAAGGATCTGAACTCTAGTGCATAATCCACAAGTGTTCGATTTTCCTGTCTAAGGCGCAACAGTAATCTAGCTGCATTGACCTTCCTACCAGGGGGGTCAAAAGTTCTTTTAAAAGCAGCTACAAAGGCATTATAGTTATAGACTAACGGGTTATCATTCTCCCATAAAGGATTAGCCCATCTCAGAGCTTTCTCAACGAGTAACGTAACAATAAATCCAACCTTCGCTCTATCTGTAGGATAGGAGCGGGGTTGTAATTCGAAATGGATGCTGATCTGGTTCAAAAAACCACGACACTTCTCAGGAGAACCGCCATAACGTACTGGTGGAGTAATACGAGAAGAAGCACCTACAGTAGCTACTTCTAGACCTGAACTTACAGGAGAGATCGAAGGAGTACATGTCTCCTCTGGTGGGTTACTAGCACGAGACAAAAGCGCCTGTAGTGCTAGGGCCATCTGATCCATCCTGTGTTCCATGGCGTCAAACCTGGGGTCGGAAGAACCAAGCTGACTGTTAGTACCTGCAGGATCCATTGGCCCTGTCGTAATGTCAGGATCGGGACAGGGATCCAACACGCAGAGTACTAACAGTAGAAAGGTACGTATACCGGGCCTTAGAATGGCCGGACTAACGTACAGAGAATAGTCAAAGACAAGCCGAGGTCGAGGGAACGAGAAGACAGGTAAGCGAGAGACAAGCCGGGTCAGAGGGATAACAGAGATAAGCAGAATCGTACAACAAGCCGGGTCAGAACCAAAGAGAATACTAGAATACAAGAGCACTGAGTGACTAGACAAGCTAGAACCACGACAGGGCAATGAGCTGACGAGTGAAGCAAGCTTAAATACCCTGAGTCCGAAGAGTAGACACGCCTCAGCTGAGTGCTGATAGGATAAAGCCAATAGAGTGGCAGTTCGCTCGGGATAGCGTCAAGACGTCACGTATCGAGCGTCATGTTAGAAAAGGAAGCGGATCCCTTGCGGCCAGCGTTAGCATGACTGGATGGACCGGGAGGAACGGAGGATATGGCGTGTCTAGACGGATAAACAACTAAGTCTCTACCCTTCTCAAAGGTAGAGACCTCAGGTACCCTGACAGGAGGAGACTTACCAGTCAGCAGAGACTCTGAAGGAAACTGGTAAAAAATTCCCACCCACCCTCCCCTTGGTTATGTATGTGTTGGTTTGTTTGTTTTGGTGTCTGGCTGTTGTTTCTTGTTTTGTCACAGCTTGGCGGGATCCCTGGACAGTGCAACTGGGAGTAAAGGAGAAAGACACAGAGTCGAGTTGGGGAGACGACAGACCGCACAAGGGCTGATGGCAAGTGCCGGCTGTTGAGGCTCTTGGATAAAAGAGGTGGAGAACTGTCTGTTGGGTTAACCGCCCAACAGCTGACAGGTTATGGTTATTGGTTTTGAATTTTATTTAATAAAGCTGTGGCCGTTGCCCTTATCCACAAGAAAAGTGTGTGGTGTTTTATTGGGAGGGCAACGGGAAGGTATAAGGAGAATGGGTCAGCAGTCATGGAATATTACATTGCGCTGTTAACACAAGGAATTAGATCAAAACATCAGATTGTTTACACAGAGCTAGAAAATGAAATCAGATACACTTAGAAAGTGGCAAAAAAAAATACACAATGAATCTATTGTTCTACTACTCATCTGTTACACAAAGTACAATTCTGGAATTTGAAGTTTGTGTATCTGTGTGGAATCTTTGTATTTGGGAGTCCATAATCTACAATGGCTGTAATAAAATTCAGAAGGACTGACGTAAAATTGTCCCAATGGCAGAATGATTTATGATTGGAGGAACGTTGAACTGAGCAGCTTGCTTTAGTCACAATATTTCGTAATGTATTAATGACCGTATGATATTGAAGGAATTCATTCTGATGGCAAGTGAGAGTTCAGGTAAACAGAGAGAATGAGTCACATAGACTCACCGCGAGAAAATTAAAAACTTAGCAGTCAGCATTGAATTCACCTTTACCTTTATAGGAATAGTTCCCTTTGCTGCCAAAATAACACCCAAGCCGCTGCTTTAATGTCACAATGGCCATAAACAGTCTCACGAATAGTCATAAAGAGAGTTAAAATGTAGCATTTGTTAGTAAATATCAGTAAGAACCAACTGCTATCTCCCTAGGGATTAGAAGCAGGAAGTAAAGATCAATAAATAAATGAATATATCATCTATTTCCCGCAGTGTATACTGTAATAAGGAGGGTTGGGACTGGGTGAGGAGGGAAGTCAGTTGTTTAAATCATAATGAGGAATGGTTGGCCAATTAACAGCTCTTCTAACACTCCCAAACAGTTAATGGGCACCAATAGTGGATAATAAAGCAGCAGTTGAGATAACATTGATTAGCACTTGTTTAATTATTAACATCCATCAATGTTGCTGCTATCTGGTCATTCTATAATTTACACAAAAGCTGCAGCCATCAGATGCAATCAATGCGATGGACACAGCCAAGATGTCTTTCATCCTTACACACTGCATTGTGGGAGTATCCTGCACTAGTTCGAGCACTGTTTCCTTCCTGATTGTATAGTTTTTGGTGAGATGGGGTACAGGCAGAATACTCCCAGCACCCTTAGAAATAAGTGTAGATTTGTAATGTAGTTGTTGGATTTGTGTTGCCAGCTGTTTTACCGTTTGGAATATAATGTTTTGGTCATTAAGCAGTTTATGTGGGAAATGCTACTATTTTACCATCATTTATTATATTTGTTATCTAGGGAGTACAAACAGTCTGACTGTCTGAGCGACAGTCTGACAAAAGTTCTGACTGTGCCTCCAATTGGGAAAATTCAAAAGTCACAGAAATGGAATCGAAATTGTAAGTTATTCTAATTCGTACAGAGATTACCCTGAATGTGCTAATTCGCTGCAATGGAAATGGATGTCTGATTGATAATTTCACAAAATTTTAAAGATTAACTTTTGAACAAAATGTCGAGCATTATACGTAAAGCTTTATTAAGATTATATGTATGATTGGTAAGATTATATATTTGATTGTTAAGATTATATGTATGATTGTTAAGATTATATATATGTGTCGATCTATAGTGTTACTTAGAAGACATTTATTATTGCAGCGATAACTCCGCTGCATTAGAGGGGTGGAAAAGTATTCTTTAACATTAGATACTTTGGGGATGCTTTTGTCTGTAACTCCCATTATTCTCAGCCACAACTCCTAACTTGGGGTCCCCCGTGTGCAGTACTGTAACACTGTCTTCGGCAAGCTTCCTGCCCCATTACAATGCTGCTCACTACAATGTCATGATGTCAGTGTTTACTAAAAGACATCGCTATGTACGCCATCGCACAAGTGATGATCTGACTTTGGATTGGACAGTTTTGATGGAGACATTCTGAAGACAGGCTAAATCCATTCAACGTATGCGGACATAAACCACAGCTTTTCAAATAGAGTTTAACATTCAGGAAAACACACAGGAGTGTACGGATTAAACAGTGAGTTATGGTTAGTTCAAAATCAATTTACCCTCATGTCCAGTCACTTGCCAAATCCTGCTGCCTCCATCTCAGAAACATAGTTGGTATCATCTTCTGTGCGTACACCTCTCGTACCCCTCCTCCCCTCCCCCCCCCCTGTCAGTCCTTAAACTGGTTTCCCATAAGATACAAGTCTCAATTTAAAATTCTGGTTGTTGCTTACAAATTTCTACCCAATGCTGATCACACCTACCTATCCTTAATAATACACAATTATGTCCCTTCCAGGCCCCCACGCTCTGCCGAAAATCTGCGTCTATTCTCTCTTCGTATTGATGTTTACCTTGAAGACTTTTCTAGGGCTGCACCACTTCTGTGGAACTTCCTTCCCTGCTACGTTAGACTCTCACCCAATCTCAGTTCCTTCAAAAGATCATTAAAAACTCACTTCTTTAAGAAAGCATATCAATTAAGCAGTTGTAGCTTTCCCTCCCCACACCTTGGTAACCTAACCTGCTTCCTCTCCTGCAACTGTGTCACCCAATAAACTAGACATGTGCAATTTGTTTCGGTCCGAATATGTATTCAGACGAATTTCGGAAAATTCGGACATTCGGGTACTTCCGAATGTCCGAATTGCCGAAGTGCCAAATTGCCAAAGTGCCGAATTGCCGGGGTCCCGAAGTTCCAAAATTACCGAAGTTCCAAAATTACCGAAGTTCCGAAGTGTCGAAGTTCCGAAGTTCTGAAGTGCCGAAGTTCCGAAGTTGCCGAAGTTCCGAAGTGTCAAAGTGCTGAAGTTCCGAAGTGTCAAAGTGCTGAAGTTCCGAAGCACAGTATTGCCTATGTACTAATATACTTACCCAGTGAAAGAAGAAGAATGTTACATTGTAAATAATTGTAAATAAAAAGTATACAAACATAGCCAGGATTCAGCTGTAAGCATTTGCAACACTTACAACAATCAAGTAACATACATTCATATAAAATGTAAGTTACTTGGCCAGTCAATGCAATGACAGGAATGAATAAGTAGATAACTCCCTAATTCCCATGGTCTTAGGGAGCTATCTACTAAAAGACTGAAAGACCTAAATTGGTCCTTCAGCCAAATTTATTAATACTAAGTAAAGATTACTTAGTATTAGTAAATTATGCCCCTACTCGCTATACCGCGAGTAGGGGCATGTCTATTAAACAGTGAGCAGCCATGCTGTGTAATTTGACTCATAACTCTCTGATTGGTGGATTAAGTAACCAATCAGAGAGTTATGAGTCAAATTACACAGCGTGGGAAAATTCCAAAGAACTTTGCCACGCTGTGTAAAATGACACAGAGCACTCTGATTGGTGGATTTCAAACCAACCAATCAGAGTGCTGTGACAGGTAAATGTAGAGACTTACCTGCCAGTCTCTTCATTTACCTGTCAGAGCACTCTGATTGGATGGCTTAAACCCACCAATCAGAGTGCTCTGAGCCTAATTGCAGGGCGGTGTAATGCTTTATAAGCCTTCCCCCGCCCTGCAGAGCTCAGTCTGCGCGGAGCCCTCCATGGGTGAAGATGGATTTTTTTTTTGCGCTCTTTTTTTTTTTTTTTAATAATTGCGTCGGTTATTATGGTTTTTTATTTGGCCTTTTGGGGGCTGAAAAAAGACATTTTAGAAGAAAGAAAACATCGAATGGTAAGGTTTTTGTTTTTTTTTAAAGGTACTTAGTTAAAAGCCCCCCCTCATTAGTTGTTAAGGTAAGGGGGGTAATTTTTATTGGGGGGGAGGGGGTGACTAGGGGTTTGGGGACCCCTAGTCACCTGGGGGGGACATTTATTTTAGGGCCCCCACCCACCGCTCAGGGGTGGGGGCCAGGGGGAGGACAATAGGCGCCCCCCATTTTTAGTCGCAGGCTGCTCACTGTTTACTAGACATGCCCCTACTCGCGATATAGCGAGTAGGGGCAAAATTTACTAATACTAAGTAATTTTTACTTAGTATTAGTAAATTTGGCTGAAAGACCAATTTAGGTCTTTCAGCCTTTTGGTAGATAACTCCCTAATACCGTGGGAATTAGGGAGTTATCTACCAAGCGGCTGCAAGAGAAGTCCCGAGGTGCCGAAGTCCCGAAATTCCGAAATGCTGAAGTTCCGAAATTCCGAAGTGTCGAAGTGCCGAAGTTGACGAATTTCCGAATGTGCTGAAGTGCCGACGTTGCCGAATTTCTGAAGTGCCGAAGTTCCGAAGTCTTGAAGTGCCGAATTGCCGAAGTCCCGAATAGCGAAAATCCAGAATTTCGGAATGCCGAACCGAACATTTTCCTCATGCACATGCCTACAATAAACTAACCCTTCATCGTAAACTATCTAGTACCCTTCCCTTACCTCTTGTGTTACGTTACCCCACTACCTCTAGAATGTAAGCTTGTTTGAGCAGGGTCCCCAACACCTGTCCCTGTGCGTCTTGTTGCAAATACTTGTCTATTAGTCCACCGGTTGCACATCGCTGCAGAATTTGCAGTCACTTTAAAACTAATGATAATAATAATAATCTGATAATATCGTGATGCTATGTAATACCAGCTGTCATTTGGAGATTTTACAAGTAAATGCTGTCACTTTCTATTCTATTAAACTCACTCGGAATGGATCATTTTAAGGCCAGTAATACTGGGCGTGATCTCAGGCTCCCTGCTTCATGAGCTAAAAAGCTTGCCATTCTCTTTAAATGCGTTTCCACCCTACGCTCATTGTCACTCAATCTCTTGGATAATCCAGATGCTTTAAATCGGAACTGTCCCTTCCCAGGAATTTCAATATTATGCTTAGCAATCCCTATATTTAACAAATATGTATTTGTGAGATGCAAAAAAATAAATTGAATGTAGAACTCCACATCTTGTAACTGATTGTCTCCATTTTAGATCGCTGTCAATCACTGTTCTAAGTTCTCTCATTCGCACCTGGCAGTTCAGGAAAGAAAGCAGAGAATGGGAACCATGAATCAATGATTCTAATTATTCTCTTCATTTGCATAGTGTGCCCTGACTGTGCCTGGCTGCACTGTATTGTGATGCCAAATGCTAAACCTTTAATATCATTTTAAACAAAAACAGAGCATAGCTAGAAAGCAATGGTTACTACAAGCCATTTGTGATTTTCAATGTTTTATTAAGTGATGCAATATCCAGAAATGTGATGTGATGTAATCAAGGGATTACCATCCATGGAAACATATGAAAACCTCTGTTAGAAGATCAGAAAAAATGTTTCTGCAATGGATGGATGGATGAATGGACAGATGGACAGATAGGTGAGAGTCCGAATTGCGTGTTTTATTTTTCAGAAGGCAGTGGGCTGTTAACATGCTAAATATATTTAAAAACAACAGGCTAATTTAAGACACAATATAAAATCAGTAAAAGAACTGAAAATATGGCACACATACAACACGGGAACACTGAGTATTAGTGATGTCGCGAACATGAAATTTTCCGTTCGCGAACGGCGAACGCGAACTTCCGCAAATGTTCGCAAACGGGCGAACCGCCATAGACTTCAATAGGCAGGCGAATTTTAAAACCCACAGGGACTCTTTCTGGCCACAATAGTGATGGAAAAGTTGTTTCAAGGGGACTAACACCTGGACTGTGGCATGCCGGAGGGGGATCCATGGCAAAACTCCCATGGAAAATTACATAGTTGATGCAGAGTCTGGTTTTAATCCATAAAGGGCATAAATCACCTAACATTCCTAAATTGTTTGGAATAACGTACTTTAAAACATCAGGTATGATGTTGTATCGATCAGGTAATGTAAGGGTTACGCCCGCTTCACAGTGACAGACCAAACTCCCCGTTTAATGCACCGAAACAACCGCAAACAGTCCATTTGCACAAGGTTGGATACCAAGCTAGCCATGTCCCGTTCCTTGTCCTCACTGATGTAATTGAAGGTCTCTTCCTCCACCCAGCCACGTACAACACCAAGGGTCCCCGAAAGGTGACAACAAGCCCCCTGTATTTTTTTTTTAAATGTACACTACTGTTACACCAGAACACTACTCCTAAGATTGGGTTGTATCCATGTCTTGGGTCTTTCATTTAGAATAGGGGCAGCTTCGGTCTCCTTCAACACTGACACTCCAGTGCATATTATTAAAAGATTGGGCAGATGGAAATCCTCAGTCTACAACCGATATATTCCTCATCCCGAGAAAGAAATGAGGAAAGCTTTTAAAAGTTTGGCTTTGTAAATTTGATGCAATAAGTGTGTTTTGCTTTAATACCTTTTCACCCTCTTTGCATGAACCCGATTTACATATATTACTAATATGTAAACATATATATTATATTATTCACTCACTCACTCACTCACTCTCTGGGCCGGCCTAAGTCATCATGCTGCCTAGGTCCAACGATAAATGACTATGGGGGATAATGTATAATAAACACAGGTTACTGGCTATGGGAGGGATAATGTATAATAAACACAGGTTACTGGCTATGGGAGGATAATGTATAATAAGCACAGGTTACTAGCTAGGGGGGGAAGATGTATAATAAACACAGGTTACTGACTATGGGAGGATAATGTATAATAAACACAGGTTACTGGCTCTGGGGGGATAATGTATAATAAACACAGGTTACTGGCTATGGGAGGGATAATGTATAATAAACACAGGTTACTGGCTATGGGAGGATAATGTGTAATAAACACAGGTTACTGGCTATGGGAGGGATAATGTATAATAAACACAGGTTACTGGCTATGGGGGGATAATGTATAATAAACACTGGTTACTGGTTATGGGAGGGATAATGTATAATAAACACAGGTTACTGGCTATGGGAGGGATAATGTATAATAAACACAGGTTACTGGCTATGGGGGGGATAATGTATAATAAACACAGGTTACTGGCTATGGGAGGGATAATGTATAATAAACACAGGTTACTGGCTAAACCAATAGGATAGGATATAGAGACAGAGGGATTTGGATACCAAAGCATTCCCCCACCCCTTAAAAAGATTGACATTTGGAAAGTCTTAGGTGGAGCCAGTTGGAAGGAAAAAACAAAACAAAAAAAACATAAGGGTAAAATAATAAAAGAAAATAATAAAAGAAAATCATTATGTGCACGCACAGGTAAAAAAATGAATGTCCATTATTAGCATTTATATATTTATATAGCACAAACCTATTCTGCAACGCTTTACAATTCTAGAATGGGGATATTTGACAATTAATTGATGGACAGAATATAACCGAGGCTAGAGGTGAAAAAGGCCCTGCTCAAACGAGCTTATAGTCTATAAGGAAGGGGTAAAGGTAAAAGAAATAACAACATGTCAGAGGGGAGGAGGGACGGATGGATTAGGTGCCTGTGTCAAATTAAGCTGGTGTGTGGAAGAACCAAACAGCGGCAGGAGAGAAAGTAAGATGCATTATAGAGGGGAGGGAACTAAGGAGGGCAATTGTAAGGTTTGTAGATTTCTTAAACAGGTGTGTTTTCACTACTTCTACTAGGGAACCTGCCACCACTTACCTGACCGTCTGCTCACCTGCCGCAATCTCCATACAGAGGTTGGTGTTACACTTCTCTGCATCCTCCGGTACACCCTCATTCCTGCTGTGGCCTGCACTGATCTGCCCTGCTTGGAGTTAGCATAGCAACCACAGCGTATGCTCTTGGGTTACTATGGATGGAGAGCAGAAGGACCATTTGTGGGAGGTCCCTTCTCCACTCAGTCAATCAATTCTTCGGCACAGAATCTATTCTAAAAAATGTATTGATAGGTGAGAGAAACCCTATTTTTAAATAAGATTTTCTCCCAATCTATAAATTTGCACCCAAAACAGCTAGCACAATGTATAAATTAAATGTCATGCTCTTTCCAAAGAGCAAGAGTGGTTTGGGGCATGACAAATCCTATTCAAAGGATTGGAAGCTGGGGAAGAGTCAGATGGCACAGAGTAGGGAATTCCATAGAGATGGGGTAGCCTCAAAAAAATCCTGCAGCGGAGAGCTAGCAGTGCGGAACCGCTCACTCTTATTATTTCTCGATAATGAAGATAAAATGGGCCGTGTTTTACAAACTCCAGAACAGATATGAATAAGAAATGTACCAGCACAATGCAACCAATAAAGGCTCCGATCTCCACTTATAATTATAAAATGAAAGATACTGTGTAAACACTGAGAAAGGAAGAAGCACACAACGCCCCCTGCGGCTAAACAAATCGTTTCACCCTAATTCCAGCACGTGGGCTGATATTCTGGATTATATGAACACTCTAAATTGGAGTTTATCTCACTTTTAGTACATTATACAGATAATGCGTAAAATGGATTTTGCAAAAGAAGGTAATAAAAAGTTACCATTTATTAAGGTTTATCAAAATTTGTAGCATCCCCAGTGCGGTCTCTCCAATCCGTATCTGATACTAGACTTGTGCACAAATCCCTTTCAGCTGAGTCGAACAAATCAATTTGTCAGACATTCCTTAACAACTCAATTTGTTCACCCATTGATTAACAAGCATTTGATTAGTTCAACTCAACATAAAGGGATTTGTGCACAAGTTTATCTGACACCTCTGACACCAATCCTGGAGCTTCCGTAGCAATCTCTGGAAATGCTGTACAGATCGGCACACTTTATATAAACTGCAGTCAAAATGAGCAAACGTTGATACATTAAAGGGTCACCAGAACAACTACAGCTTATTGAATTGTTCTGGTGAGTAGAATCATTCCCTCCAGGCTTTTTGCTGTAAACGCTGTCTTTTCATAGACAATGCAGTGTTTACATTACAGCCTAGTGATAACTTCACTGGCCACTCCTCAGATGGCTGTTAGAGATCCTTCCTGGGTCATGGCTGCCTAAAATGCATCCAAACATTCAGTGTCTCCTCCCTCTGCATGCAGACACTGAACTTTCCTCATAGAGATTCATTGATTCAATTCATCTCTATGAGAAGATGCTGATTGGCCAGGGCTGTGTTTGAATCATGCTGGCTCTGCCCCTGATCTGCCTCTTTCTCAGTTTCAGCCAATCCTATGGGGAAGCACTGTGATTGGATCAGGCTACCACTTCTGACGATGTCAGCAGACTGCTTTATTTTTGAGTCTAACAGCATGCAGAGTTACAGCTTCAGGCTTGAATACAGCAAGATTTTTTACTATATTTATGGAGGCATGAGGGGCCATGGGGGGCTAGATGGTGGTTTTAACACTATAGGGTCAGGAATACATGTTTGTGTTCCTGACCCTATAGTGATATTTTAAACATGTCAGCAGGCTGCGTGTGAAGTGTGTCCTTTAAAGCTTTCTGTACATTAGAGATGTACACAGGGACTCTTTGTTTTGTTTTTTTTAATTCAAACACCTATTATTTTTTAATTAAAACACCTATTATTCCCCATGGGGAAAGAAAAGAATTGTGGCAGCCACAAAGTTACAATTTAGCGAGTCATCTGCTAAACTGCAGAAAGAACAAAGTTAAGAATAGCTCTTTTCTTAATTTTGAGCATTCCGTTGTTTAGTAGATAACTAATTTGTTCTCTTTATCAAAACAAATAGATCTGAAATTATACATCTCAATTTGTTGCAGGTCTAATCGTTTTCATTTCGTTTAAATTTTCAGACACTTTCAAATTGTTGATAAAATTTGTTTAGTTCTAAAATTAGTTTCTCACGTCTATTGTGCATACTCCTGGAGTGTCTCTTTAACGCCGCCTATTGCACTGGGATCGCACACTCACGTCTGAACTTGCTAAAAGGGCTTGGATTCCGTTGTATGCCCTTAACTTGTAATCTGCCCTACCTTTTGTAAACATCAGTTGATAACTGGAAAAGGAAAACATTTAAGTAAACAGTAAACTTTATTGTGTTTCTCTTGAAATTAGGTTTTACATTCATATAAATCCGATCAGCTGCGCACTGCGTGCGTATTATTTTCGCGCTTGTCATAATTTATTTTTTGTGTTTATTTATAGAGGGTATGAGGTTTATCGTCGGTTATTTTTAGTTTCTGTATGAATCATTTGATCAGAGTGACCCAGAGCAGAGCTGATGTTTTATCCATTCAGCTAACATTTTTGGAAACAATTTAATGTCAGCTTTGAGCAACGATATAGAGTAATAATTACTGCAGCGATTCGATCTCTAAAGGCTTACAGAACAATGGAAATGGAGCAATGCTAAATAACTGGCCAAATAAAAATATGACAGGCAGCACCCCTCTAACGATAAAATAACTGAGAGAACAGAACAAAAATACAGGTTGCGCCAAAGTAAAAATACCAGATAATAAAAGGGGATGCTAGTAACCCTTTAAAAAACAAACTACAAAAGCACTAAATAATATAAACCATATAAAAAAACAAACAAAAAAAGTCTGATAAAATACCGGAGAATTAGAAACAGTCCTAAAGTGACAACACTTAAACACTACAAAAAAATCCTCACTTCTAATCCGGTCCTTTTTCAATCTTTTTCTCGTAAAATAAATAAGGGCTACTTTGTCTTAAGTATTTTTTCTCCACTTGCCAAAACTTAACAAAAGGTGGAGCTGGTTTTGTCACTTTCCCCACATATCGCTAACAAGGGCTTAGAGGAAAAGTTATTGTCACACTCATCACAAGGCTCTTGCGGGATCCTCCATAAACATTAATGTTGTCCTCTCACACATGCTCGAGAGTACGTCGATGATGTGGACTCCTGGCAGGAGATATAGAAAGAAGCTAGCTGGGGGTTAAGAGGTCAGTATCACGTACACATACCTCACCTCACACCAGGGCCGGACTGGGAATTAAAAGCAGCCCTGGAAAAAAAACATTTCCCAGCCCCATAATGCGTCGCGCCAGCATAGTGTGCAAATACAGCGTTAGAAAAGATAATTTAAGATTAAAAATTATTACTCCAACGTGGAAAAAAAGCACATATAGGCTTAAAAAAAAACAAGAGTGCAGATTTATTTTAAGCAGACGTGCCTTTGCATATAACCAATGTTTCAGTCCAACTACCATGACATATTAAGGAAAGCTTGGTAATGGGACTGAAATAGTGAATGTATGAAGGGCACAACTGTAAAAAATTACGGTATCTTGTTTATTTTGAGGTCCTGTGGGTGCGCTCTTCACTTTAAATATGTTATTGTGCTGGAGTATGCACCTAGCAACAAGACTGGGCCAATATCTGATCATTACATATGGTACATATCAATTACATTTCTCTGTGTATTACGTATATATATATAAGTACATTAATATATGTGTAAATATAATAGGCATAATTATATATATATATAACTAATACACACATTAATATACATGATATATATATATATATACACACACACACACACCAGTGGCGGATCCAGAGCCCGATCTCGGGAGGGGCACTTATAGATTTAAAGAAATAATCCATGCACAATAACCACTACTGCTCTGTGTAGTAGTTATGGTGCCAGGAGTGCCGTGACCCGCTCCCAGAGTAAGTAGTCAAACCGTTTAAGAACAGTTTGACAACTTACCTGGGGTCTGCTGGGATATGGGGGTGTAGTAGGGTATAGGAGCAGTGGTGCAATGTGTGAGGGGTGCAGTTTGTGTGAAAGATTCAGTGTGTAGGGTGTGTGGGGCAATGTGTGTTTGGGTGGCTGTGTGTGGGGGGCAATGTGTGTATGGGGGGTCTGTGTGTGTGTATGGGGCTAGAGGTCGCAGTGGTGAGAGTGAACTCTAGCCCGTAGCTCCAGCGCTAGAGTTCACTCTCGCGAGAGCTGGAGCGTTGCCACTGTGACCGCGGCAACGCTCTGTACTCACGCAAGAAGCGTTCTAAATGGGGTATTGGTGTGCCCCCTGTTCAGGAGGCGAATGGATTTCCTTTGCGGCAGCCCTCCTGAACGGGGAGCGGGTACAAAACACGAAAATACAAGGGAAACATGTTAAAAGAAAGAGGGAAATCCACGAACAGGCAGCGGCTCTGCCGCAACTTGCAATATAATGTTTTCTATGCATCTTTTCCTGATTTGTGTCAAGGGAATTAGCACATTTAGAAAGTCCCAGGAAGATGAGTTATTTACATTTAAGTGTAGGTAAGTAGCAGTCAGGAACATGTGTAACAAAGAACTAAGTGGTCATTTAGATTAAAGGGCTGCCCTTTAAGTGACTGTTAGGTTATCATTAGCCTAATGACGCTGTTCAGGATTAAGAAATGGGAAATCGTCAAAATTTCAATATGAAATGCAAATTAATAAGTAATAGTATTGCTTATAATGTGATTAAACCTTTCTAAGAATAACAATCTGGAAAACGAGTTAGAAGAAAGAAGTTAATTATAGAAGCCAATGGAACATGATCTTATTAAATTAATAAAAATATTGAAATTAAATGTATTAATGTAAGAGAATCCCCCCTTTTCCCTGTCTCTCTCTCCCTCTCTACCATCTCTCTATCCCCCTCTTTCTCCCCTTGTGTCTCACTCTCCCTCCCCCTCTGTCTCTCTCTATTCTCCCACTGTCTCTTTCTTCCCTATCTCTGTTTTATTTCCCCCCCTCCCCTTGTGTCTCTATCTTAACCTCCCCTCCCCCATCCCCTCCATTTGCCTGAGAGGAGTCAGGGGGGCCGGCCGCTTTCCACGCTGGTGCCGTCGGGCCGGGTGGCAGCCTCGCCGGTCCGGCGGCACTTCTAATGCTGAGGACGGAGGAGCATGAAGGAGGAGGGAGGAGCATGTCTCTCTACCATACTCCCTCGCGGTTCCCACAATTCCCAGCACAGGAACCGCGAGGGAGCATGGTAGAGAGACATGCTCCTCCCTCCTCCTTCATGCTCCTCCCTCCTCAGCATTAGAAGTGCCGCCGGACTGGCGAGGCTGCCACCCGGCCCGACGGCACCAGCGTGGAAAGCGGGCGGCCCCCTCTGAGTGTGCCACCGGACCGGCCACCCGGTGGCACATACCTCTGGAGCCCCCAGGTGCCGCGGCCCACCGGGAAATTTCCCGGTATCCCGGTGGGCCAGTCCAGCCCTGCCTCACACCAAGCGGCGATGTCACCCTCGGGGTCTTTACAAAATATACAGCTCCTTCGTCTAAACCAAACATAATGACCAATTACATTAATGACCAATTTACATTAAAGGATCACTATAGGAAACCAGACCACTTCAGCTCAATGAAGTGGTCTGGATGCCAGGTCCCTCTAGGGTTAACCCTGCCTGCTGTAAACATAGTAGTTTCATAGAAACTGCTATGTTTACAATAGGGTTAATCCAGCCTCTAGTGGCTGTCTCATTGATTTTCACAGTGAGAAGACGCTTGCGTCCATTGGAAAGCATTGAGAATGCTTTCCTATGGATTGACTGAATCAGCGCGCGGCTCTTGCCGCGCAAGAGCATTTAGCCGATGATGACCGAAGAAGGAGGAGAGTCCCCAGCGCCGAGGGAGCCCGGCGCTGGAGAAAGGTAAGTGATATAACCCCTTCCTCCAACTTCAGCCCAGCGGGAGAGGGGCCATGAGGGTGGGGGCACCCTCAGGGCAAGTTTGTTTTCCTGGCACTATTGTGGTCCTTTAAAACTCTATAAAGTCATGGGGTTTTAAAAGACAAAAGAAAAGAAATTAGATAACGGGGGGTTATTTACTAAACAGTGTATAGCTTTGATTTAAATATTGAAATTGCTCAATTGTAACCAAACCACATTAGCTGATAAAACGTAACAGCGTATTTTGGACAATATTTTACAATTAAGTTTTCAGTTTACCAACAATCACAGTTAGTTAAATAATGACCAATGTTTTACCTAAAACAGGATAATAAAAATGAATCATAAGAAAGTCACTCTTTAACATATTATATTATTTTGTGCTTTTTGAGTCTGTTTTTTAAAGTGTTACTAGCATTCCCTTTTATTATCTGCTATTTTTACTTTGGTGCAACCTGTATTTTTGTTTTAATTAGGTTTTCCTAATTTCCTCCTGTAGTGCTGACCCCCTGTTCACCCTTTAAATTGTATTTAAATCCATTTAAACTTCTCCCTACCCCTCTCATACGCCCTCGTCAATCTTCCTTACATTACCACGGCCGCCACTTACTTTGTAAAATAGCGATAAATAATTTAGATTAAAGCATTTACGCCTGATATTTTCCAGATGGTGGGGCAGTAAGAGGTCGTTAGGACCAACCTGATCCCAGACCGTGCGTGTATGGACTGGTAATGGAAAGGGGGATAGACGCCAGGTGATCCAAGTCCTTATTTTATGGGGGTTCATCCCTCACTGATACACTGTATTTGTTATAAAGCGAGCACAGGAGACTTAGTCAATAAACCAGAAACGGTGGAGAATAGACAATTAGTTTCAAAAGAATTGGAATCTTTTGGCATAAAATCTGCATTTACTGAGTCTGTTTTGCCCAATTTCAAATTTAGTGAATACATGTGCATGATTTTCAAACGGTGTGTTGTACATAGGGCTGTGCATTTAATACATGGCTGGCCTGAACCAGGGCAGAGAAGCAGTTAAAGGGGCATGCTAAGCACCATAATCACTGCAGCATATTCTAGCGGTTATGTAGAGACTAAACCCCACAGATTCCATGTGGATCGTACAGACGTTAGAAAGCCGTAAGGGACACTAGACAGAATCAGGGTGAATTCACAGTGAAGGAAGGACCAATTAGCACAAATCTAAATATTATTTGAGTCCGTTATGCTTTGATTTCGGCTACTGTGGCCTTAAATGTGAAATTAATTTTCAAGTCTTACTTTAGCCTGAGAATATTCTGACATCTGAGTACAAAAGAAATTGTAGTTTTGGAAAAAAAAAAAAAAGAGAAAACTTATAAAAACTCTAAAATATTTGGATGTTGGGTGCATTAGGAATTTTTGCTGATTGGCACCAAAGAACCTGGGCCACGCATTGGCACATATATAAAGCGATAATCATTATTAGCTGTTAATATAGTCAGAATGATTATAATTATAATAATTAAACCCCGAGCTTATTAGGAGACCGTTATGGTTTTATAGTATTTAAAAAAACATTTCAAAGCTTAGTGTGGCAGGGACTGCGTCACCCACAACTATACCACTGTTGGCAAGCAATAGGTCAGTGGCAATGGCTTTCTATATACATTAGCATAAAACAGATGGTTCGGAATTACCTAAGAAATGGTAAGTCATGTGTTAGGATACAAAACACCTCAGGGTATCCGAACCCAGGTCCCTGCCGTGGACTTTCACTAGAATCACAGGTACGTTCTGCCTTCTCTCTCAGGTCTGTATTCAGCGCTGGGAACACTTGGCACAACATAGTGTGGTACTGAACAAGTATTCAAACTTATTTCGCAACACATAGGAATATATAAGGCAAGTTGTCTAGGAGTGTTTACATTAAGGGCATTATTAACCAATCATGGGGGTCTGTACATATCTATACTGAAAGCATCATTTCTACATAAGGTTTATAACAATAAAAGCATATGTTACGGGGTGTAGCACGGACATGCGGCTAGGTACTTTCCATTTGTCAGCAAGAATAACAGTTTAGTAAATACATGTACAGCATTTAGACATTGCATATATGGTAAAAAGCATGTTTTCTGCACCTGCAAGGATGTGCTTGAGATTGGCTCAAACTGGTTATCAAGAAACCCCAAACCACAGGTAGCACAATAATATTGTATGTCTAATAAAATACAATTTTAAAAATGTTATTCTGTAAATTGACACAATTTTAGGTTATTTATGTTTAAATATAATTTCCACATAGGGAAAGAGAAGAGTATAATCATGTAGATTTTTTATTTTATTTATTACTGGCATTTATAAAGCTCCAACATATTCCACAGCGCTGTACAATTGGGATAAGGACAAACACAATAAGAACAGACCGATACAACAGGTAGAGGACCCTGCCCGTGAGCTTACAATCTAAAGGTGAAGATGTGATGGTGACCGGAGTGTCCCTTTACTCCAGCACTGGTGGGTGCACAGTGGAATATGGGTAAGTTGTCAAACCTTTCCTAAATGGTTTGACTACTTACTCTGGGAACGCACTCGGACTGTAGTGGTTATTGTGCTTAGATTGTTCCTTTAATGGGATATTTTTCCAGTGATACGATCTAAGATGGATGTTTGGGTGTTTTTGCTTACAGTGGTGGACCACCCTGGGATGTATTTAATAAATCATGACTTGGTGGTTATTTAATGTGAATTGAGATCTTATCTCATTACAATGTAAGATGATAGACCACTTCCAGCATTTCCCTCCTGGTATGGATTAGGGATAACTTTGCATAATATATGTTAATGGAGTGAAATAAACCTCCCTGTAGAATGTGTTTGCTGGTTTATCTAAACTGATTAAATAAATAAAATCCTAATTGAAGATTATTTACCAGGGAACAGGAGGTTGTGGCTTGTATCTAAGATTTCTAGAAGGTTACAGATGTTGGGAGGATATGGTTTATTATTGAAACGACTACTTTGTCTCATGAGGAGCATGATCTTTGGCAATGAGCGGCAGTGGTGTATTTAGGATTTGTGCTGCCCTAGGCAGGACGGTGCTCGGGCACCCCCCTAATTTAATTGGGTGGATTTTTCACCTGGGGTCCAGTGGGGCTGCTTGGCGGGGAGGCAGCCGGACGTGCAGGTGGGCGGGTGGCGAGGGAGCATTTTTCCCTGAGCTCTCTCTGCTCAGCTCCCTTGCGAGCCGCAGTGATGCCGGGAGACGGAATATGACATCATATTCCGGCTCCCGGCATTACTGCGGGTCGCACGAGGGAGCTGAGCAGAGAGCTCAAGGAAAAGGGCTCCCTCGCCACCCGCCTGGGAAACAACTGGCGCCGGTCCCAGGGGAGTCGAAAGGTGGCCAGCCGGCCAGCTCTTGGGTTCCCATAAAACGACAGAAGGGTAGATTGCAGACTGTATGGACAGAGTAAAACAAAATGGAGGCAGCCAGGTAGTGATATCCGGTGCAAGGCAGAAAAGATAATAAATATAAATAAAGGTCAGTGGGAAATAGAAAAGTATAATCATTAAGATTCAAGAGGAAAAATTAAAGGAAAATGGAGTGTTTACATTGCTGCCTAGTAACATTTCTAATGGCAGTCACTCAGATGGCCACTAGAGGTGCTTCCTTGTCACAGTGTGCAGCTCTAACACTGAACAACTTCACACCCTGCGTGGAGGCGCTGAACGTTCCCAAGAGAGATGCATTGATTTAAAGGGACTCTCCAGTGCCAGGAAAACAAACCATTTTCCTGGCACTGCAGCTCCCCTCTCCCTCCCACCCCCCATCCCAGGTTGCTGAAGGGGTTAGAACCCGTTTAGTGACTTACCTGTATCCAGCGCCGATGTCCCTCGGCGCTGGTTCAGGGTCCGCCCACGCTCCTCCCCCGCCGGGGGAGACCTAATGCTTTCAATGCTTTCCTATGGGGATTTCAGCGACGCTGGAGGTCCTCACATAGTGTTAGGACGTCCAGCGACGCTATAGCACAGAAAATCTGTGCTATGAACCCGGAAGTGCCCTCTCTAGTGGCTCTCTAGTAGACAGTGACTAGAGGAGGCGTTAACCCTGCAATGTAAATATTGCAGTTTATGAAAACTGCAATATTTACACTTGCAGGGTTAAGGGTAGTGGGAGTTGGCCCCCAGACCACTCCAATGGGCAGAAGTGGTCTGGGTGCCTGGAGTGTCCCTTTAATGTAACTCTATGAGGAGATGCTGATTGGCCAGAGCGACGTTTTGTCACCAATGCACACTAGTTTGATGATGATCTCAGCCATGGAGGCGGAGCCAGCTGCAGCGAGTCCAGGCATGGTCCGGGACATAATGTGAGTCAAATCACCTTTTTACTACAGAGAGGGGGGCCAGAGATCTTAATTGTAATTTTACCACTGTAGTGAGGAATACATGTTTGTGTTCCTTTAAGAGAAGACAGTGAGGAAAAAAGGATGGAAATGCAGGAAAAGAGTGTGAGTGAACAAGGAGAAAGAATGAATGAATGAATAAATGAGAGAGATTGAAGTGGAGGAAGTAAAGAGAGAGATTAAGGTGAAACCTGGGAGGGGTGTGGCCAGGTCACATGACAGCCAGTGACAATTCCAGGGACAGGTAGGGCCTGGGAGAAGCTCAGCCAGTGACTGTTACCTGCCTGCTTTACATACTGCAGGGGGAGACAGGGCAGTTCAATCCTGTTTTCACTGAGAGTACTCCCTGCCTGGACCTCACACTGGGAGCTGTGACCATGGGGACACACAGGGCTGGAGCATTGTCTGGGTTTATCCTGGGGACAGGTGAGTCCAAGCAGGAGATACATTGTATCACTGCATTCCATTCCATGAATAATGTGCTAATATCGTTCTATCTCGTGTTTGCTGATCCCATTCTGTGTCTAACGCTGATAAAGTCTGCTTGCTTTATATCATTCCTTAATCTCTGTTTATTCTTTGATAAAAGTGACGGAGTGCTGGTTTTATTGTAAATTGACGTGAACACGGAACTCTTATCGGTTACAATGTTTAGAAATCGGTATATAAGGGTATACATAGGCTTTATGGGAATGGGCAGGAGAGCTTACACTCTAATACTGCTATTTAGCTGACGTTGTTTTACCTTTGAAAGCAGTGTTTGCAGTCAGTGGCTATTTTTATACTAAATATTGTACCCATGGATGCTTCTGGCAGTCACAGAGTTAATACTTTCGGTGGGGTGTAAAGTTGTGCTGATCAGAAACACACATCCTCGGGATTGTTTCTTTCTTATTGTTGTTGAGCGCCAACATGTTCAGTAGCGCTGTACAATGGTAAAACACTGATAAAAGTTTTTTACCAACAGAAATGAGGTGATGATGAACCTGCCCAACTGAACCCTGAAACTATCTGTAAGCTCTGTGAAATGTCCCAGGAATGTGACTAATCGTTTCTCTAACAGGAAGAGTGACCGGGGAATCCCTATATAATGAAAAGTGATCTTTTCTTAAATTCTAGCCCAAAATTGCCAATATTCTCCAAACCATCTATGATTTCAATTCGGTCTCCTTTCATTTTGAATTCACACTTGTGAATAACCCTGTCGCCAGTATCAGAGTAACACAGGAAGGTGAAAAAAAAATTATTGAACTTACTGGGAGACTCCCTGGCTAAGGATAATGTGATTTGCAGTCACCATGAGCTGAACTGTCAGACTGCCTGTCTCTTGTAGCTATAGTACTACACTTTATTTTTATGTAAAATAAATGTATATTGAGCTGTCTGACTACAATGCTCATTATCCCTCCTCATCACCTTCAGCTGTCTCCTGTTTAGAGTAGTCACAATTAATGTTCTAGTTTAAGAGCAATGGGAAAATCCAGTTGACAAGCATGTGTTGTGTAGAGCTATATTTTGCTGCCACAGGTAGACAAACCCTAAACTCACAATTTGTTTTTCCGTATTTACTTTTCTATTCAATATACAACAAAGGGCTTTTTTGCTTAACCACAAGTTGTTGTGATCACTTTTGACTCACTTAAGATCTTGTTCGCCTTCAAATATCTTCTTTCTATAATTGTAAAGTACTGCAGAATATATTTGGCGCTCTACTAATATATCTCAAAATATTATATGTGGGTAAAAATGCCCCTTGAGGCAGGTGAACAATACTTATATGAACGCAGCTAACTGACCCTTGATGGGAGTAGCAGTCTGTGAAAAAATACCCCCAGTGTCAGAGGCAACGTTCATTGATCAGTGGTGTCAAATACTTGTTTAACATCGTAGGAGAGGATTTAGTTTCAAAATAGTGATAGAACACATTTTTCTAAGCATTTACACTGGTTGTTTTTACTTGTTTTTTTGCTACCCAAAGCCCTCACACCTACAGAATGTGTTTATTTGTAAGTGAAAGAGACCAGGCCTTGCGAGGCCATAATTATAGGGTGGGTCTGAGTTTTCTGTAGCTGTAAAACGTGATTAACAATTCATTAAAGGGACACACCGAATGCACACACACGCTAGGTGCAGTTTGTTGGTTAAGTTACAGTCATTTACAATGTTTGTTTTGTCTTATGATAGATCTTTTCTATTTTTCTTTTAAATAATGCACAGTTTTCTGTCCCGCCCCTCCTTGCTCCAGTAATTCTGCGGTATGTTATGTACAGTAAATGTTTCAGGAAGCTGTAAGTCAATTGTTGGTTTTCTACAGTAAAATGTAGCAATCTGAACTACAACTCCCAGAAACCCCTGCTCTTCTCTGTAATCTGTAGCGGAGTTGCCAACTACTAAATATGTTAAATTCGATTATCGCTTGTAGCTAGCGTCGTATAGGATCACATGAACACATTGATAATGCACTTGGCAGGATTGCAGATGTAAAGTATCCCCTGTGGGAGCATGTGCCGAAAGCACACCGTACCGGCAAACATTATTCTATAACTCGCAACAACTGCAGACAAAGTATTGCACTGTTTAACTTCTTACCAGTATTTACTGAGACATTCTAACAATGTGTGTTTAGTGCAGCTGGTTAAAACATGTCATATGTCTATATATTATGACTTTCTCACACCTCCAGGTGATATTTTGTTTTTGTATGTTCCTCATTCTCTGGCTTGAGAGTCTGAGGGTTCTGCACAGTATCTTAGCTATTCCTAGAACTGCACTCTTCTGGACAGAGATCTCCGATCTCCCACCTGGAATCTGTGGAAGCCACTCCACCAACTTGAGGGTCACAGCCACAAATTCTCCTGTCACAACTGGGACTATTCGTGCCTTTACTTTCTACAACATTTCTAGCTCTGGTTCAGCCCATATTCTGTACAGATATTGCCGTACACAATCCCAGCACTCAGTGGCAGTGGCGGAACTAACATAGAGAAGGCCCTGATGCATTTTTTGGACGCCCCCCGTATTGCAAGGATGGTCAAAAGGTAGATCCCCATCTGTTGAACAGCTCCCACAATGCTTTGACAGCTACGGCTCTACCATGTTCCCATCCTTGTAGCGTTGAGCAGTGTTTGTGTGTTTTTTTTTAATGTAAGCATGTTTTTGTATGGAGTATGTTTGTGTTAATGTAAGGGTGTGTTTCGTATGCAGTGTTGACGTTTAAATGCAGAGATGTGTTTTTTTTTTTTTTGTGTGTGTATTGTTGGTGTTTGAATGCTGAGATGTATGCACATATACGCATAAACTGCCACACATACAGATTAACAAAGACACACACACACACACTAACATACAGACACACTGATGCACACTGACAGACATACAGATGCAGACACATAGATACACACTGACAGATATACATACACACAAACACAATTCAGGTCAAACAATTTTATAGCCTCCCTCCAGCACCAGACCTTTTTGGTGCAGGAGGGTGGCTTCCATGGGGTCCAGTGTGCTGGCTGAGGTTGCACGTTAGGGTCTGTCTATCCTGGTCCCCTTCTGTCTGGCTTCTCCTCCAACTTTCTTCATCAATCTACATCTCTTTGGGAGGAAGTAACAAGCTGTCACTTCCTCCCAGTGCTGCTGACACGAAAGGGGCCCAGTCGTGCTGTTAAAGGGTCACAGCATCTGACCGGACCCCTTTCTTCACATGCCCTCCGCATGGTGCTAAGCGCATGGGCCTACCGATGGGCCCCCCCTGCAGTGTGCGGGCCCTGGTGCAGCCACATCTGCTGCACCGTCAGTAGTTTTGACACTGCTTGGTTGTGCATCTTACTGTATGCTGTCCCTGGTAACATCTTGCAACCAGCTGCTATGTGCTGGATTGTATTGCTTAGTTAGAACATGCACTGCCTTAGAACCTGAAAACCTAGGGGTCCATGGGCAAGATAATAAAAGTGTGTATGTGTAAAAAAAAAAAACAAATAAAATTCATATCTTGTAATACATTTTTTTTTTTTTTTTTATGGACTAACACAATTTTCTAATGACAAGCTTTTGGGAGAACCGTCCTTTCTCAAGCCTAAATGGACTAATTCAGCGACAATCTCTACTTGAACACTATATGCGTGTGTGTGTGCGTGTATTTGTATCCGTAGTGTGTGTGTATTTGCTCCGTAGTGAGATTTGTTTTTGGCCTCACTGCCAGGTTTTTGGCATTTATATCTATATATATTTTTATATATGTATTTCAACATGTTGCTTTTAAAAAAGATTCAGTGTACCACATAGTAGTTCTGATGCACGGAGTCACATGAAGCTCCCATGTCACGTAGCCATACCATTTGAAAGGTTTTCACCCTTACTTGGGTTTCCTTAACTCATCTGCTTCAAACCTCTTCTCTGATATCTATCCTTCCCTTCCCTTCCCTTCCCTTCCCTTCCCTTCCCTTCCCGCACCAGAAATTTATGAAAAGTAGAAATCTATCCGCACTCAACACAGGGATTCTTGGAAAAAAATCCAAATAGGAACTGAAACGTTGACTGTTTTGAGACCCTGTTTGTAGGTAAACTTCTTTTTTTCAAGAATCCCTGGAGTGTGGATAAATTTCTACTTTGTATGTATGTATGTATGTATGTATGTATGTATGTATGTATGTATGTATGTATGTATGTATGTATGTATGTATGTATGTATGTATGTATGTATGTATGTATGTATCTGAGAAGAGGCTTGAAGCAGAGGAGCTAAGGAAACCCAAGTAAGGGTCAAAACCTTTCAAATTCTATAATATATAGCAAAAGAGTGGATGAAAACTCCTTCCACCTGAAGTAAGTGGATGATATATATATAATTATACATGGTAGTTTGAAAAGCACTCCAAGGACTTCATATAAGGTGAAAATAAACTTGGCTTTATTCTGCAACAACCAAAGGTGATCGACGTTTCAGTCCTACAACAGGACTTTCATCAGGATCCTGTTGTAGGACTGAAACGTTGATCACCTTTGGTTGTTGCAGAATAAAGCCAAGTTTATTTTCACCTTATATGGAGTGCTTTTCAAACTACCATGTATACTATTGATGCCGCCAAGCACCGGGCTATATTATTTTGACTATACTGGAGTGCAAGCTTTTGGACATTGTTATATTATATATGCGCAGTGGTTATGGTGCCTAGACTGTTTCTTCAAGAATATAACCCTTATACCAGAGTGAAGGATTATGGGTGTAAGCCCTGTGTTCCATCCTTTAGCCATGAAGTTCAGTGTGATTTGAGGGAGGTGCAGGATTAATGTAAGCATCCTCACCTAGGTGTGTGTGTGTGCTGGTAGCTTGCTGGGTAGGACAGTACTCCTGCAGTGATTAAAAACTGTCTCCATCATCGCAACACACAACGACTGCCACTACTCCGTGCCCACCTCTCCCCCTCCGATCTCCAGTGACAACTGCTCCAACCAGCAAGTGATAGAGATCGCTCAACTGATTGCGATCCCAGGGCCATGTCACCAGGGGGCAGATTGCCGGTAACTTCAGAAATCTGTTATCTGATTAGGGATGTGTATGGATGCACATAATAATAAAAATAAGTACTAGTCTGAGAAAAAACGTATCGTGACGCATGCCCAACTTGCCATTGCAGGCCCGGGCCTAGTCTTAAATACTTATCTGATCCCCAGATCCTGGCAGTCCCAGGAAAATGGAAGAGTGTCTGCTTTTACACAGGGATGCTCTGGCTTGGGAGCAAAAAAAAACCTTTCTAATTCCCTAATATACCTTTTTATACCACTAATGCTGAAATGTAACATTAAAAAGACAGTAAACATAACTAGAGACTTGTTCCGCTATCTACAAATCCGTAGCTATGTAGAAACCCCAAACATACGACAAGCAAGCATCACCCCTCTCACACCACTAGAAAGAGCATGCATAAATCACCCACTCCAAAGGGGACAAATATTGACGATATACTCCCTATTAAGTAGACACACACGGGAAGGCTCTATGCCTTATGTGGCAGCATGGGAAAGAGATCTAGGCCCCACGAGGGAACAAGGCGACTGGGTAGACATCTGGGAAGCCACCGCAACAATATCAATATGTGTCAACCACAAAGAACAAGCTTATAAAACCCTTTTCAGATGGTACCTCACCCCGCTACGCTTAAAACAAATGAAACAAACTAACTCCGACCTCTGCTGGAAAGGATGTGGGAATAGGGGTACATATCTACACACATGGTGGGAATGCCCTAGGGTAACCACACTATGGCAGCAAATAGCACAAAAGGCGACACAGGCACTTCACACAACCATCCCGATGGACCCATGGCTCTGGCTGTTATCCAGACCCCTCAGAGATATCCCTAGAGCGCAGAACAAACTCATAGCCAAATTGGCGCTAGCCACCAGGAGGGCAATAGCCGAAACATGGGGAAGCCCAGACACCCCAACAATAACGCAGATAACACGAAAAATAAACGAAGCCATGAATATGGATAAACTCACAGCCCTTATACATGACACCACTAAATACTTCAACAAAATTTGGGACCCATGGTTATACGAATTCCCACCTAACTGAAACAACTTAACACAGAGAAACAGACCAGGCGGGTGAGCCCACCCGAGGCGCACAGCCCTGAATACTACAGAATCCCCCTCCCTACCCATAAGCCACACCCCCCCATCTCACTTACACATACCCTACGGGGATCTGACACCCACACCACATCACACCCAACCTACTTCACACAAGTTCACCAGCAGCACACAACCCAAAAGCTCACAACGACTACCCTAACCCGCTAGATAAAGTGCCACAAAACAGAGAAAACCCGCGACCATGCATCTGGGGACTACCAGAGACAGACTTACACCCACAACACTCGACACACACCCAGTCGGGCATAGGCCACCAAAACTCACATACAGCCATTGAACCCGACAATGAAGAAACCCTCACTGAGAACCCACAAACTCGAACAGTATAGCCCACAGAACACAAGGCTCACTCACCCAGACTAAGGACTATCTACCCATACTGACCACCCGACCCCACACACCATACCCTCGGCCCACCCCCACTCTCACTCTCTCCCCACAAACCCCCAAATGGGAACAGCACGAACCAAGATTGAGAAAAACCCCGAAAACAAGGACGTTAGGGGTACCCTAGAGTCCAATTTACAACTCATCAATCATACAAACAGACAAGTCACTACTAGACAACACACACCACGAACCTACCCACAACCAGAGCAACGGAGCGGACACGCTCCCCCACAAAAACACTGTGACCAAAAACGATAACAAACGACCAAGCAGACCGCAAATTCACAAGCTATTCAACTAAATGCTTCTTAATGTTAATGTTCACAATGCAACTCTGTATCAAATAACCTTGTTCCCAGACATTCCTTTCTTTCTGTACCCCCACCCTAATACCATAACTGTAACTCAAACTTCAATCCATAACGAAGAATTTATAATACTAGGAAAAAGATCGAACATCGATAAGAAGATAGTAACGGTATACTGGCGATTGATATATGCTGAAACTAACAACGATTGACTAGCACGTATATTTGTGATGTTTGACAGACATAACAGTACATGTATATTCTGCAAATACTGTACCACAAGCTAACTCCCTGTTTTCTTTTCTGTACCCCCACCCATAAAACAAAAATCTTTCAAAATAAAGAATTTATAAAAAAAAAAAGACAGTAAAACCAAATAACGCATTCATTATTAATCTTTTGTACAATTGTAGAAGTCGCAAACTGATTGTGAAGTTTGTACCCTTAAGGACAACATCTCCCTTGATGCTTTGCCAGCATTGTGGTTGTAAGGGCATTATGGGAGATGTAGTCTACAACATCTGGAGTTCTGAAGATTGCCTAGCCCTGCTTTTGGATGTATCTATCAATGAAGTTTCTCTCTATATTTGTCTCCTAGTATCTGTCAGGAGAGGTATGTGTGGCTTAGATGTGTCCGAATGCGGTTTGGGTAGATCCAGGGCCGGCCCGTCCATAGGCCAAGGTGGGGCCATGGCTCCAGGCAGCACTGTGACAGGGGCGGCAAAATGTAATTCTCTAACCTGATACTAACTAGTATCTCTAGAGATCTCTTCTTAGATCAGCCCCTTCACTGGGGCAGGCTAGGAGGCTGCAAATTAATTCTAAAGGATCAGGGGCATCAGGAGGGGGAGGTTGATCTGGGATTTGTTTCCCACGAAGTTCCAGTGCACCGCCGTGCATGCTGGAACTTCAGTGGTTAATTTTCCCCACAGTAATTGACGGCTGGGCAGTGTTTGGCTGTCTCCAAGGTCTGAGTGCACAATCCACACTCTACGTGCCGCGGCAACCCACAGCGCAGCACAAGCTTCAGTACACAGACCCCATGAACCGGCAGCATTGGTAGGGAGGTGAGAAGCAGAGCTGCTAGGAGTCAGTCCAGAGGCCACACCGGTTACAACAAAGGTTGTATTCACACACCCCCTGCATCCCCAGGACACCCCCTGCATCCCCAGCACACACATGCACACACATGCACACCCCCTGCATCCCCAGCACACACATGCACACCCCCTGCATCCCCAGCACACACATGCACACACATGCACATCCCCAGCACACACACATGCACATCCCCAGCACACACACATGCACATCCCCAGCACACACACATGCACATCCCCAGCACACACACATGCACATCCCCAGCACACACACATGCACACCCCCTGCATCCCCAGCACACACACATGCACACCCCCTGCATCCCCAGCACACACATGCACACCCCCTGCATCCCCAGCACACACATGCACACCCCCTGCATCCCCAGCACACACATGCACACCCCCTGCATCCCCAGCACACACATGCACACCCCCTGCATCCCCAGCACACACATGCACACCCCCTGCATCCCCAGCACACACATGCACACCCCCTGCATCCCCAGCACACACATGCACACCCCCTGCATCCCCAGCACACACATGCACACCCCCTGCATCCCCAGCACACACATGCACACCCCCTGCATCCCCAGCACACACATGCACACCCCCTGCATCCCCAGCACACACATGCACACCCCCTGCATCCCCAGCACACACATGCACACCCCCTGCATCCCCAGCACACACATGCACACCCCCTGCATCCCCAGCACACACATGCACACCCCCTGCATCCCCAACACACACGCACACACCCTGCATCCCCAACACACACGCACACACCCTGCATCCCCAACACACACGCACACACCCTGCATCCCCAACACACACACACACACACACCCTGCATCCCCAACACACACGCACACACCCTGCATCCCCAACACACACACACACACACACCCTGCATCCCCAACACACACACACACACACACCCTGCATCCCCAACACACACACACACACACACCCTGCATCCCCAACACACACACACACACACACATCCCCTGCATCCCCAACACACACACACACACACACATCCCCTGCATCCCCAACACACACACACACACACACATCCCCTGCATCCCCAACACACACACACACACACACACACACACTCTGCATCCCCATGCACACACACACACACACACACACACTCTGCATCCCCATGCACACACACACACACACACACACACACTCTGCATCCCCATGCACACACACACACACACTCTGCATCCCCAGTACACAGACACACACTGCATTCCCAGCACACACTGCACTCAAGCACAAATACAGATACTGCATCTCCAGCACAAACACACATACAAACTACATTCCTAGCACACATGCTGCATCCAAAAGCACTCGCACCAACACTGCATCAGCAGCACATACACACAATCCATTCCCTTCACACACATTACATCCACTCTCATTATACATCCAAAACACATACTACTTAATCAGCACACACAGTATATTCATTACATACACACTACCTCCCCTACACACACACACACACACACACACACACACACACACACTATTCATTACATACACACTGCATCCCCTACACACACACTATATTCATTAAATACACACTGCATCCCCTACACACACACACAGTACCACCCATACAAATTCAACATCCTCTAAACACATAGTGATGGAATCTACTCCGCACGAACACTCACAGTACATTAACACAAACCTATCATCAATAAACCTACAAATTCCAAATGGCAAAACATAAATGCTGGTCATCCAAAAACCGCATCCAGCGTTATCAAATCCCCATAGGAAAGCATTGAGACAATGCTTTCTATGGGGAATAACTATTGTGCTTGCCGCGCATGCGCATAATGTTCCCATCAGATGATGTCGTAGAGGCGGAGTGCCGACCGGGGGGAGGGGAGTCAGTATTTCATCCTTGGACCCAGGTAGCACAATGTCATTAACCGGCCCTGGGTAGATCGATCTATCTGTGGGTGCGTTAAATAACATGCGCATGCCGAGAGCCATGACCGCAGAGCAATAACAGGAAAGACCTGAACTGTCTCTCCAGATTGTAAATTTGGAAGATGGTGTATTTTCCAACAGTGCTAGATTCAGCGGTAAAGTTCTAAGCTGCAATTCCTGTCCCGGGATTGTTCCCTGCCTGGTGTCCAGCTTCTCAGTGCACTACTAATAAAGGGGGTGTTGTGTTTTGGGAGAGAAGCAGGTGGGCCTCTATCTCAGAGCTAATCTTATCTCTACACCCCACATATTGTGGGAACAGGAAAGAGGAATTTGCAGGGGGGGGGAGGTGTATCTTGTGTCTGTGATACTCCTACCAATATGAAACTCTGGAATCCAGCCCTGAAGCTGGAAAAGAGGGGGGGAGGTGTTCACGAAAACCAGAAAAACCTGATTCTTTCAATACTGAACAAAATACAGAGTAAAACTCCCATTTTACAACTGATGTTTTGACTGTACAGTCATTTTGTTTTGGATTTTCAGATCCCAGCATTTTTGTTTTTTTGTCAAACATTTATTTTATTGAGATGTTTGCAAGGTGTACATAGAAACCGTTCACATTGACATAGTATAACAAGTAGTGTACATTTCAGCTCATAACATATTCAGGGTCAGAAAGACCGCTCTCATTTTATGTAGTGAGGAAAAGATAGGAAACGGGCAAGGCAAACATGTCGATAAGTACGTGTAAACGGTTAAACATTCTAACCATGATTGGTTATAAAACAGCGAGGGCAGTAGGCCTCTGCATTTTTTGTGAGGACCCGCAGGCTCAAGGTACTCGTGCGTATCTGTGCTGAGACCCAATGCCCCTTTGTCTATATTAGACATTTTGTATCTTCGTTGTGCTAGGTTTGTTGTTTTGCAACTTTGGTGCATGGAGGTACTATGTGGTCGAATCTGGTACCTAAGTGTGTACCACTTAGGGTCTGTTTTAGGTAAGCTTCATGAAAAAGTGGTGGTGGTGAAGCGACTAGAGGCCGATCCCACGGCTATCTCGGTAGGATTTTGTCAGTTTGGGTCTCTGGTTCCTGGTACATTTTAACTATATTTTTAATGTTCACAAAGTTTCATTCATTTAAATTAGATGGTTATAGAAGAGAGAACTTCCTGAATTTTCATTTACAAATTACATGTTGGATCTCTTCATCTTTCGCTCTTTTAAAGAAATCAAGATATGAACATATGTCTTGTAATCCAACTCGAAATCCTGATTCCTAACATTACACAAGTAGACCTCCCATTTTATTATATCCTCATCATATAGATAAGGTTACCATATTTGCCATGCTAATAGAGACACGTGTAATTTTTGTCATATTTATGAAAATGCATGATAAGTGTTGCCCTGCAGTATGTATAAAGCATATTCATTGGGATTCTTCATTGCATAATTGCTTTATCTTAAACATCTTCTTCTGAATTCTACATACTACAGGTCAACCCTTTTCATGTGCTGCCCATCAATATGTATACGTGATATGTGCCCCTAAAACATGGTGAATACGGTAACCCTAGTTATAGATAATGCATTAAATTATTCAAACAAATCAAGTAAAGACATATGCCGCTTTAAAGTTCCTGGATAATTTGTGGTGAATCCCTATAATTTGATGCTTCATTGAGTTGTGTCCAATCAAGAAATAGTGGAAATGTATTTAGCCAGTCCTAACACTGCGGTTATTTTCTGAGGCTCCACATACTGACAGTGAGTTATCCTGACCCCAGGCCCTTACTGTACAGCAGAAATACGTTTATATTACTATAAATGAAAAAAGAGCCTTATTTATGAATGTAGATACAAAATATGAATGGAATATATTGCACAACTGGGGCGGCAAAATCACACATTCCTCGACTGTGGCAGAATTACAACTACCTTAATGTGTCACCTTAATGGAGGTTGTAGGTCTAACATCCCAGAGGTACAATGTATGTTCCGTGTATATATTGTATCTACATTTTGAAATAAGCATTCTACTTCACTGTGTTCATTCTTTGAATTGTGCCATCGATGTTTTCTTATTTCAATGTTATATTATTATTATTTTTTTTTTTTTATATATATAATTCTTTAGTTTTGGAATGTCAGTGGGTATTACATTTTTACAGTTTAGCGGCTTGTGCAAAAGCCCATGCACGGTTCAATTGTGTACACTTGGGTCAGAATCACAGGCGATCTACATGGTATATGTGACAAAACGCCTTTTGTCACTGGATTGTTAGGTGACAAGCTGCCCTTTTCCCCTGGCTGTTGGAGGAGCCTGATTGCCAGCCTCCTTCCGCATGACTATGGCCCCAGGGAGATTGGGCCCTTTAAAAACCATGGTGAAGGAAAGGTACTTTTTATATGGCACTTCGGATGCAGCCGAAGTTGTTGAATTGGCCGCCATTCGACAAACGAACACGTGGCGGCGGCCATTTTAATTTAGTCGAACGCGGTCCGCAGTGTGTGCTAGTAAATCCATGGAACTAAAATTGGCTACACAAATGCACGACCCTTACCTTCTCCTCCACTTCGACGCTTCGGCTAAAGTCGAAGTGCGTTCGACAATTCGAACGCCATGTTACACTGTGCTATTTGCACGAACGATGCCCGTTCGTGCATTCGAATGGGACTTAGTATTTTTTCTAAATGAACTGCCTTTAACATCAGAAATTGACCGGCCGCACAGCCCAAATCTATGGAACTGTTTTGGGCAGGAAAATGTGCTTGCGGTCGGTCATAAAGGACTTCCGGCTATCTTTTTATGTACTGGAGGGATTTGTATGATTTTTGGTTATGTTTATATTCAAAGTATGCTGATTCAGAATATTTATGTGAATATGATGCATATTTTTAAAGTTACAGTGCATGTATAAAAAGTGTAATTTTCCTGCCTGTGATAAATTACATTAACCCATTGTGTGCAGTAATTATATCACAGGCAGAGGGGAGGGATTATATGTTTTTGCTGGGTGTGTTTTACGGTTTTCGTGTAAATGATTGGTTGTACTGTGTCCCACCCTGTGGGATGTCCCCTTGCATGGGGACTTGCATAAAAGCCAGAGTGTGGTCATTAAAAGATCTGATCATCTTGGACCTTCAAGAAGTTTCGGCTCATGTTTGGGGGATTGGAGAACTACACTCTGGGGATTGCTATAATCACTATACTCCCCAGGGTATAATCACTAAGCTCTGCTAAGAGCTTCTTCCTGCTCCTGCTCTCTGGAATTCGTAGAGGTTGACCTACTGGAAGCTGGACCCTGGTCTTGGGTCCAGAGTGGATGGAGACGGCAAGACCCCAGCCAAGCTGCGGCGGTTCGTGGGGTCTGCAGTGGTTATAGTGTCTTGCGGAGTACTTGGAGTCCTCGGGAAGCACTAGGAGCATCCATCAACGGAAGGTACCCGGTCGGGGTGCCAGCGGTTCCGTTACAGTATATTTTTTAACTTTTATGCTGCAGCTGCCATCTGTCAGTGGTTTTTAACAAGAAGAATGAGAAACTTAGTTTACATGTAGTAACAATGCATTTAGATTACAATCTTGTTTTGTTAGCTTGGTGTAACGAACAGTAGGCTGGGGTACTGGTTATCTCTGCCTAGTAGAAGAAGGTGGGGGAAGTTGGGGTGAGGGGTTGCGGGGGGGGGGGGGGGATTACGTCTTGGTCATTGTTTTATCTGTCGGGTCCTTGGTCTGTTTGTGTTCCTATTGTTTGTCAATGTAGCTTTCCCATGTCTTAGAAAATGTTTTTGTGAAGCCTCGTATTTGGGCTGTCAGTTTGTCCATGAGGTGACATTCCTTAATTTTGTTGAGCACTGTGGCCATTGGGGGGTGTGGTAGGTTTGGGCTGCTAGGGCGATTTTGTTAATCAGCTGTTGTTCTGGTCTGGTCCAGTTGTTGAGGGGTTTAGCCAGCAGGAATGTCCATGGGTTCAGTTCTACCGATCTGGATAGTATCTGGGATGTCAGTGTTTGGATATCTTTCCAAAATAGTTTGACCTTAGGGCCTTGCCACCACATGTGTGCATAGGTCCCTTTTTCTCCGCAGCTTCACCAGAGTTTGGTGGGTGTCTTTTTCATATGGTATTATTGGACCGGTGTGGTGTACCACCGGAACATTGTTTTGTACGATTGTTCCTGCATAGTGACACATATGGAGGTTTTAGCGTTGGCCTCCCATATGTCCTGCCAGTCTATACCTTCTAGTGTTTTACCTAAGTGAGTTTTCCATTTGTCTGTGTAATGAAGGTCTCCCCATTCCCGTGTGGTGGAACAGAGGTGGGAGTAGAGTTAGGTAATCATGCCCCGTTGGTATTTTTCCGCGTGGAAGATTTGTTCGAAGAAGGTCGGTTTGGTTTTGATATTTATTCATTTTTTATATTGTGAACATCAAGTTATTTTTAAATTGTAGGTCAAAATAGCTGGAGTGAAAACCATTAACCTGGAGGGTATTTTGCCTCCTCTATTGTGGCTAAAATGTGAAATCCATTTAGAATTCACTTTGAATTCCTAACAATTCATTCAGTCCTGTCCCCACCCTATCCACACTTTCTTTGGGCCTAGCACTAATTTGCTGAACTACTTGTACTACTAGAACGTGTGTTGCACAATCGTCAGTCTCTGCATTTAAATAGTCTAGGGACTTGGCCTGCAGGACCCATATGACCAACTGTTTTGGATCAGGATCCAGGCTGTTCCAGGGGAGTGCCTCCAGACTCCCCTTTAGTTTCTAGGCCGTGATGGATGCTAGAAGTGATATAGGTTGCTATTTGTGTGGTTTTTTTTTGTTTTTTTTAAAGGCTTGATACAATGCAGAATTGAAAATGGCACCATAGTAAAATACATGTAAATAAATAAGAGATACAAACGCCTTCTGGGTGTAGTAGAGCTGATATTAATCGAGTGGTATGTGATTAAATGAAGTGCTCACCTTGCTTGGAGCCTTTCAGCAACTTGCTCACAGTATGAAAGACCTGTGTCACTTTGGGGGTGACACGCCCCTGTCTGAAACCCAAATATTAGATGAATTCAGGAGGGGGTAAGTATATATTACCAAATATTAAAAACAGTGTAAATAACCTATATTAACACGGGTAATATAAAAATACTGAGCTCCTGTCTCCCGAGGCGCGTTTCGCCTGGAATAGCGGCTTTCTCAAGCGGTGAATTCATCCTGTGTCCGGTTTCACTGTTAAATACACATTTGTTCTGCCCCTTCCTCGCATAATCCAATCCTCGTGGTTTTTTTCACAGCTGATATGTAATTTAGGGCGGTATCCATGACGCGCAAACCCATATGTGATATGTCGCTTCTGGTTTTCAATTGGAACTACCGTACTCGGTTTTCTTCTCTTTGTTATTACGGCACTCCGTTTCCGGGAAGGATTGTCCAATTTTTATAGTGGGGAATAAGTGTCCATAGTCCAAAGTTATGGCATTAAGCATGCAAAAGGAGAACAAAAAATTGAGTATACAAACTATTTTTGTTATATTATACCCCAAATGTAAACATCTATATTTAATTTTAAATACTTTAAGAATTAAAACATTTTTTTATATATATAACTATTAAATATATGGATGTATCTTATTTTACATACACACTTGGGATTTTTTTTTTTAAATCAATCTATTAATAATATATATATTAAATGCATTTTTAAAGATATTTATTAGGGATTTCTGTTTACAGATATAATGTATAACGGAGGGGAAAAGAAGAATTATTTCATTTACTTTAAATGTATGTCAATTAAGTAAAAAAAAAAAAAAAAAAACTATCCATTAATTGGTAAATTATAAAATATAGGGAATTGGAATGATCTATCTGAAAGGGTTAATGCTGTCCTGGACTCAATTTCCCTCAGTCCTCGGTCACCACATCACCACATCAATTGACGGGAGAAACTTGCTCAGCAAATAACAGACAGACACGAAAAAGGTGCTTGACAAGTTCTCAATCTGTTTTACTGTGAAACGAGCATTTATACAATTTTTGTTACATGAGTCATGAGATATGCCATACAGTACAGACCATAAGATTTATTGCTTCCTTATAGAAAGATTATTCTGACAATGGAAAGATAAGCATTTGAATAAGTCTGGGGCGGAATATCCTGAAATCAGAATGGGCAAGACATCCAGAGATTTAGCAATGTTGCACATCCTATAGAAGGAATACCTTAAATTGTATAAGTCTGCCATAGTCAGCATAATTAGCAATGTCGCACATCCTATAGAAGGAAGAATGTTATTGTTTAAGTCTTGCCACAGTTAGCAGAATTATGTCGTACATTGAGTTTAACTGTTTCATATCCTTTCAGTCAGCAATAAAGCTTATAAACCTTATAAAAGCATAAAATACATATGAACAAGAAAAGTTAACTATTTCATATTCCTTCACTATCATATTATTACTCATATTGGTCAATAAATTGTAATCGCAATTTATAAAAATGTATGATTTTGATAAAATGAAAATCAAGGTGGGAATTAAATAGAATAGAATTAAAAAATGGATTTAAAAGGTAGTAAAAAAAAAAAAAACTAAAAAGAGAGAACAATTAAAAATTAGAATCATAAAAAGTGACATAATTCAAAATCCACATTTAGACCGAATGGGTTTAAGGTGTAAAAATGTAAAATCCATTTCATCTCACTCTTTCCTAATTGTTTTTTATCATATCCTCACCTCTCCAGTTAATGTCTATTTTTCGTATAGCTAAAAATTGGAGACAATGGGGGTCACTATTATGATTTTGTTAAAAATGTTGTGTTGTTTAAATCCTCTTTTTATGTTCCTCACGTGTTCATTCTTATATGTAAGGAACGTTTAGTTCTTCTCACATATAATAAATTACAGGGGCACTTTAAGAGGTTAATTAATTTTTTTGTGTAACATGTAGTCAGTAGTGATGTCGCGAACATAAAATTTTCCGTTCGCAAATGGAGAACGCGAACTTCCGCAAATGTTCGCGAACCGCCATAGACTTCAATAGGCAGGCGAATTTTAAAACCCACAGGGACTCTTTCTGGCCACAATAGTGATGGAAAAGTTGTTTCAAGGGGACTAACACCTGGACTGTGGCATGCCGGAGGGGGATCCATGGCAAAACTCCCATGGAAAATTACATAGTTGATGCAGAGTCTGGTTTTAATCCATAAAGGGCATAAATCACCTAACATTCCTAAATTGTTTGGAATAACGTGCTTTAAAACATCAGGTATGATGTTGTATCGATCAGGTAGTGTAAGGGTTACGCCCGCTTCACAGTGACAGACCAAACTCCCCGTTTTTAACGCACCGCAATCAACCGCAAACAGTCCATTTGCACAACCGCAAACTCCCCATTTGCACAAGGTTGGATACCAAGCTAGCCATGTTCCGTTCCTTGTCCTCACTGATGTCATTGAAGGTCTCTTCATCCACCCACCCACATACAACACCAAGGGTCCCCGAAAGGTGACAACAAGCCCCCTGTATTTTTTTTTTAAATGTACACTACTGTTACACCAGATATGAGTTGCACTGGTGTGACACTGTGCCCTGAAACGCACACGTGTGAAGGAAACTGACTGCTATTATATTACAGTCAAAAAAGTTAGTTTTTTTTTTAAATACAAGCTATTGTGACACCAGATATGAGTGGTGGCACTGGGCAAGTGGGCACAATATACGCTGTGAGCCTGACACACATGCTGGCAGGCAGGCAACTGCAATTAGATTAAACAGGAAAAAAAAGAAGCAGACTGATGTTCTAGCCCTAAAAAGGGTTTTTTGGGGTGCTGTCCTTACAGCAGAGATCAGATGAGTCCTTCAGGACTGTAGTGGACACTGAATGAATACACTAGCCTAGCTATCGATTTCCCTATTAAATCAGCAGCAGCTACACTGTCCCTCCTCTCACTAAGAATGCAGCTTCCGGGGGGCGGGACCTAGCTGTCATGGAGGAAAGACGCACTTCGTGTGAGCTCCCTCAATATCTCACTTTAAGCAGCTATCAACAAGCGAATTTCACCCTAGAAGGGGATGACCCAGCAATGTTGCTCCTACCTGACCGACCCGACATGCTTAATAGCGGTCAGCAACTCGACAGAGTCTTACTTACCTCCGCGTGGCAAGTGTGGCCTGGTGCTCACCGGGCGGGAGAGGCGGCAGCTACTTCCCGGCAGGAGCTCCGTTACCCCCCCCCCCTCGGACCGGTGGGGGTTATCCCGGTCCAACCATGAGAGGCTGTCTGGAGCTAATGGACGCACAGAGCACAGCCGCCCAGGCTGACATACTCATCTGCGACTCTCCCAATATGGCGGCAGCCGCGTGTCCTCCTGGTACCAGCAAAGCATGGCAGGATATTGAGTCTAAGCTGGACAGACTCTTTAATCAACTTTGGAAGCAAATAACAAGCAGGAAGCCCCAACAAGCTCCACCACAGCCCCAACAAGCTCCACCACAGCTAAGTGAAGCAGTCCCCACTAAAATCCACCAACGCAAAAGGCGTCGATGACTGGACCGTAGGCACAAACAGAAATGCAGAGCCTGCCCCACGTCAAGCACTCGCCTCCACCTTAAGCCACCACAATCCCGCACCGGACGTGAAGCACCACTGGGACAGATCCGACCACCCGACAAAACAAGCTTCCACCACCTCAAGCCACGAACCCGGCACTCAGCCAGAGACTTGCCTTTGTTGTTCCAGGTATCCGGGACTCCCAGGGTCTGCACCTGGCGCCCAGAAGGGATCGGATGAGCACAAGCAGTAAACAGCAGCCTGCCAAGCATGTCCCACTATAGCCGATCCTCCACACCATGCCTTTGATCACATGAACTGCTCTCTGCACATTAACTCATCGTAAAGTAGCAAGCGTTTAAACATGTCATTATTTCACCTCCTAAAGAGTTTATTGTCGTAGTTCCTTACATGCCTTTACCTTAACCGTTCATGTATTATGTTATTCACTAGTCTCATCTCATGGGGCGACTCCCACTTGATTTATAACTAGTGGTGGAGCTGCTGATATAAATACACAGTTGATAACGTGCAAGCTACACCCTAAGCATGACAGCCATCTTTCACAACAATGTACTGCTATATACTCATACCCTCAGTGCAACTAGCCATGATATACTCACGTTCAGCCTAGCATGCTCAAATATAACACACTTCTGTCTAAAAAATTTTTTAAAAAAAATAAAGAATGCAGCTTCAGAATTAATCTCAATTGTATGCTGTCCGGGAGGTGGGAGGGTCTGCTGCTGATTGGCTGGAATGTGTCTGCTGACTGTGAGGTACAGTGTCAAAGTTTACTCAATGATGACTATTAGGGGGCGGACCGAACACCGCATATGTTCGCCATCCGTGGCGAACGCGAACAAGCTATGTTCGCCAGGAACTATTCGCCAGCGAACCGTTCGGGACATCACTAGTAGTCCGTCATGGTTTTAATTCTATATTCCTTATTATCTCATGGATTCAAACATGTTTCTATATTTCATGTGTTTTTACAGGCTGTGCATAAGCCACAGCCAAAAAAAGCCTGTTTTATGTAGGAATGGTTTTTTGTTTTTTTTTATGTGATTGTGTACTAATTTTTGTCCTAAATTTGGTGCTCCTCTTAAAACTATCCCCTGTTACGCAGGTTGTTTTGCAGGGTCTTTTCTTAAAATAGGCCACAATGTAGTTATAATATTTCTCACTTTTTTTGTTTTCTTGACTAAAATTACAAATGAAGGACATATCTATTCTTTCCTTTTTGAATTTAGGTTTGTATTCTAACAGGGAGTTTCTATTTTTATTTTCGACTACCTTTATGGTGTTCATTAAGATGTCCTCCCTGTATCCTTTTTCAATAAATTGGTCTTTAATTCTATTCACCTGAGCTTCAACTATTTCCAAATCTGTGCAGTTTCTGCACATTAGAAGCTGTGACTTAGGTATATTGTTTAGCCAGGGGGAGAAATTACCACTTTTAAGATGGATATAATTGTTTACGTCGACAGATTTGAAATATGTTTTAGTTTTAATAGAGTTCACTTCTACATAGGTAGTTAGATCTAAAAAATGAACATCACAAAATTAGTGTCAGTAATATTGGTATATCAATGTTCTAAACAATAATAAAAGGTAACTATGTACATGGCCAATAAAATTACAAAAAAAGATCAGAGGGAGATGTGAGTACAGGACAAAGATCAAGATCAGTGAAGGTTAAAGGGACACTATAGTCACCAGAAAAACTACAGCTTATTGTATTTGTTCTGGTGAGTAGAATCATTACCTTCATGCTGTTTACATTACAGCCTTGTGAAAACTCCACTGTCCACTCCTCGGATGGCTGCTAGAGGTGCTTCCTGGGGCAGTACTGCCTACTGTGCAGCACTGCCATTCAGTGTCTCCACCCTCTGCATGCAGACACTGAACTATCCTGATAGTGATGCATTGATTCAATTCTTCTCTACGAGGAGATGCTGATTGGCCAGGGCTGTGTTTGGCTTGTGCTGGCTCTGCCCCTGATCTGCCTCCTTGACATTATCAGCCAATCCTATGGGGAAGCATTGTGATTGGTTCAGACCACCACTTCTGATGATGTCAGCAGGCAGTTGAACAGGCAGACCGGGGCAGAGGCAGCAGCTGCAGACTTGAATACAAGTAAGATTTCACTATATTTAGGGAGGCAAGAGGGGGCCAGGGGGACTAGATGGTGGTTCTAACACTATAGGGTCAGAAATATGTTTGTGTTCCTGACCATATACTCCTTTAAGTACTACTTGCACCAATTTACTCTGCTGCGGGGAAGAGAAATATAATATCTCAGAATTTAAGTCTGGCGGCGGGGGGTGTTTCCCAAAGTCTCTAAAATTACTTTGGGGTAGGAGTTCCCTATCTGGGTGGTGCTAATTCTGCTCCCGGCATCAGCCCTACTAGCTGCTGAATCCATGGCCTCCAAATGAGGACATGTTTATCAAGGGAATTAAAGGAGTAAGCAGTAAGTTCCTCAATGTTTGAGTCCATTCTGACAACGTTGGGATCTGGGGGGATCTCCAATGTAATGGATAAAGGGATTTCGCTGCCAGCAATAGCAGTGGTAGACAGTTTTTTTTGTTTTTTTTTAGTTTGGACAGTGAGAAATCCAAATGAAGCAGTAAGATTTCTGCAGGAGTTTGGGTCAACTGAAGGTTAGTGATAGTACAGATCAGGGGTATAACTTCACCCGAGAATTTCCAGATTGGGGGACAGGACCACAAAATATGTGAGAACGTTGTGGGGATATTTCTGGGATAATAATAGTAAACAGTTGAGAATTGCCCACTATTTCAATTCTCAGATCCCAAAGATCGTTATCGTGTAAGTGAACTGTATTCCATATAAATAAAATCACAATTTGTTATAAAAATAGATACAATTTATTGTGACAAATTAAATAATAATAAGTAAGATGCGTGATAATAATCAATGAATATTCAGTATAACATGAGTATGCAATATAAATGGCAACACATTCCAATGGCTAATACATTATAGAATCTACAACATTAGCTGTCAAGAGAAGATTTATGACGGTAGTTCACAGAGAAACGAAAGTGAAACGTACACACACAGAGCTTGCAGCTTAAGGCCATAAAACTTTAGCTGACCGTTAGAATAACCCTTTCAATGCTGGCTAGACCTCCTAGGTAATTAAGACCTATTCTCATGTAATTTTTAAATAAAATAACATTTAAACCAGCTCATTAGTCATTTCCTGGAACCATCCAATAAGAGAAATCTATCAAATTCTATAAGCAGAATCTTAACTTGCCTAAACAGATATTTTATCTTATTTTAGAGCAAATCAATGCACCTGGATAAATATCACGATATGCTAACATGTGATATGTCACATTAATATATATAATTATTCCTTTCTATCTGCAGAATAGAATGCTTAATTATATATTCTTTAGTAACTAAGATTTCTAAATATCGAAATCTGATCGTGATTTATCCAGTCATATATCATGCTATTAGAAAATTTTAATTAATTTAAATTAATTAAATGAAACCAGTATAATTACCAGTTGAGTAGATATTTTCATCAGATTAGTAGGTAGTATCAGGAACTGAATGGATATGTGATTGGTGTGTAAGAAATTCTGAGTGCCCTGGAGCGGATATCTGTCATGGATTTCTCTGCATTGCCCCCGACTGCTCACCTCTTTGCTTCTTTGCTTCCTTTTCCTCTCCTTGCATTCCTTCTTCTCCTCTCTCTTCACTTTGTCTTAACTTTTTTTTAAAGGGAAAATTCACTAGGTGATAGACCAATAGAAAACTGGAGGTGTGGTTACCTTCTAGATAGCAATTTAAGTATTTGGTCTATAGAGGGCAGTCTCGTCCCACTAAACATACCTATCCAGGAAAGAGTTAACTTTTCCTGCTGGCTATTCTGAAGTTATTTACCTTATCTTTATGGTTATTTATAATTTAAGTTTTCTGTCACTTCAAAGAGTTTCTTTGGGCTTTCTTCAGACTATGTGTCTGGCAATTCTGCTATAATTTCTAAAACTGACAGTTTACTTACAATGGGACCTTATAAAATATCGAAAGTAAAATTAAATTATTTAATCTTCTCTGTCACAAATGTCTGGGTTTAGAATTAATTATATTCCATTAGCATCTAGACAGTCTGTCCATCCCCCGTTCTCATTTCTTATCAATTCGGTTTTTATATAATAAGCATTCCTTTATCTCTGGCAAAGTGGTTAGTTTTACAGAAGGGATAGAAATCTTGTGTCTTTTGTTAGCTTGAAGATAACAAAATGGAGTCTGCTCTGTTCAGAATGATTTAGGCAATATACACTTTAATTTCTATCATAGCACAATATGTCTGCCGATATAATTACCCTGACAACGTGTCCACATCTCCAACAGCTGTCTGGGAGGGTAGGGTACCACCTGTGTATCTTGTCTGGGTCATGATACCATCTAGTTACGACCTCCAAAAGCCTTGTGCTCTTCGCCAGAGAATAGGTGGCCTGAACATTTTTTTTTTGCCACTGGTAAGTGGTAAGGTAAAAAATACTGAGTTCCTTTTCCCACGCCTTGGTGTAAGAGTGTCATCTACCAGTGTCTGTAGTGTTCTGTATGACTGACAGGAGATGTTTGGGACGAGGGTGTGTGAGGATGGTTCGCTCCTACTCGGTCAAACTAGGAGGTGCCAATAGCATATTCGGCAACGACTTCAGATAGTATATTAGTTGACGGTGTCTAAATTTGTCCGGTTTTCTTTCATGCAGACATTGTGTCAATGTCTGTGGTGCAGATATCTTGTATCCATACATTAGTGTTGTTAGGGTTGCACGAGGACAGCCACGCACTTAGGCCAATGGATATTGACGGGTTTTGTGTGAGTGATAGTAATGAGGAACAGGGTGGAGATAGCCCCAAGTTAGCTCTGTATTTGTGCAATGTTGTTGGTCGGTAGTATAGTAGGATGCTGGCGTGTGCTCGGGCAAAGTAAGTGGTCATTGGCCTCCTGCCAGGGTAATGTATCTATCGGCACAGTCAAAAAACTAGCCTCAATCTGTTTCCAGGGTTTATGTACGTCTGGCATATCTTTGCTATGACATTAGCGATAGAGTAGTTCCTCGCGTCGGTGTACCCTAGTCTTCCCCCTATTTCGAGTTCTCCCCAAGTTCGCCTGATTGAGGTGTGGTTTCTTCCCCATCCAGACATCATCCAAACAGGCAGTATTGACTACTCTGAAAACGTTTCATGGGTATATGTATTGGAAGTGCTGTAATTGGGTACAAAAGTCTAGGAAACATGTTCATTTTTAATACATTTAATCTGCTCTTCAGGAGATAGATGACTTGTTCAATTTTTGTAAGTCAGATTTTATGGTGTGTAACAAAGGCGGGAAATTCATGGAGAACAGGTTGGTCGCCGTCGAGGTCAGTTTGACACCCAAGTATGTAAGCGAGGTTTTGTTTTCTCTGACGCGGAAATCATGCTTAATGTTAAGGTAAATTACATCTGTTTGAAAGTGAAACCAGTTTTTTTTTTCATGCAGGCTCTGTCAATCATAGCCAGGGGAGGTGTGGCTAGGGCTGCATAAACAGAAACAAAGTGATTTAACTCCTAAATGACAGTGAATTGAGCAGTGAAATTGCAGAGGAATGATCTATACACTAAAACTGATTTATTTAGCTAAAGTTATTTAGGTGAAAATGGTGTTCCTGTAAGGAGGGTGATCTCCTTTTGCAATGTATTTAATTTCTTTTGTATTATTATTTCAGTGTTTATTGCAGTTTCTGCCATTACTGTTCAAATAACAAAACCCGTTGTGGAAGCAGCAAGAGGAAAAGATGCTACACTGCCCTGCACCTACCAGACTACTGCCACAGACAAAATTGGTGCCAACGTTATGTGGAAAAAGTTACCTGACCAGGTAAGTTCAGCAATGATGACTAGATTTACTGTTTAACCCCTTAAGGACCAAACTTCTGGAATAAAAGGGAATCATGACATGTCACACATGTCGTGTCCTTAAGGGGTTAAAACAAGGGGTAACCAAATAGTAGATCCCCAGATGTTGTAGAACTACGATTCCCATAATGCTTTGCATGCCTTTAGAATGATAAAGCATCGTGGAAGCTGTAGTTTTAAAACCTTTGGGGTTTTAAAAACTACCTTTTTGGCACCCCTGGTCTACAAATTCGGGATGGAGCACACTCCAATGTCCATGGGCAATTTGTGGATTTTGTGCTATGGACAAAAAAAAAATCAATGACCGAGTCGAAGGATTGACCAGATTCATACACATTTGGTAATCGTTCAATATGACTTCAAGAACTAAATGTGAACAGTAAAACAAAATATTGCCATTAAATCCATGACTGTGAGTTTAAAGGAGCGGCGTTACATTGAGTGTGTACGTTAAGTGGTGAGCAAATGGATATTGGAGGAAAATAGAATTACACACGAGTTGATGAAAAAAATATCAGTAATATTTAAAAGAGAACTGTCACTTCAGAAATAGTTTTATATAATACTCCTTTTATCAAGTATTGAAAGGAAATAGATTTTGTTCAAATTAAAGGAACTATATAGTGTCAGGAATACAAACCTGTATTGCTGACACTATAGTTCTAAATGTGCCATTTAGGCCTCTGGCCCCACTTTGCCCCCTGTTATTGTACATGCGTGTCAAAACGCCGAGCTCAATCAATCAGCATCTCCTCATAGGGATGCATTGGATCAGTGGATCTCTATGAGGAACGTGCAGAGCGTGGATAGTTTAAACATCCGTGCTGCACACTGACACATGAAGCAGCTCAAGTGACTGCCACTAGAGGTGTTAGTAGACAGTGATGTTCTGATGTTTTCTCTGAAAAGGCAGTGTTTACATTAAAAAGCCTCCAGGGACATACATACTATGCACACTAGAACAATTACAGTAAGCTGTAAAACTCATCCCTACCTTTAGTATATGACAGGATCATTCATCCATATACATTCACCTTTGGAAGGGCAGTGTTTAAAAACAGACCGTCTTTATGGTCTTCCCTGCCTCATTCCCTGCACAGCAGCTTCAAAAATTATAGAGACTGTTGGTTTTCAAACACTGTTGGACCCAAGGTGCAGATACATGTTGTTTTTTTTTTTTTTTCTTTTTTATATTGCTACATTCCAAAAAATAGATATTCTTTCAATAGTTGATGAAATAATTATTTATATTAAAAATATGTTTGAGGGGGCGGGGCCGGACCGCCGACGGGATCAGACACGCTTGGTCTGAGCTCCCGCCTTGGGACCGGGAAAACGGCGCTAACTGGAGGTAAAACCTTCAGAAAAATCCGCAACGACACTCACCCTGACCCCCAGACTCTGAGGTACAAGGGGATACCCTCCATGAGGTGCTCCGTGACCCGATGACGGCCCAAGGCGTGAGGAGCTTGAGCCGGGACGAGACGGCCGCTCTCCCGGGTCTCCGGCCGTCTCTCCCGGGGGGTCATCCCGGTCCGTAAGGGAACTGAGCAGCTCGCCAAACCAGGCTCCAGTACTCACCCGGACGCGAGGTGACCACCGCATGGCGCTTCTCAAGATGGCCGCCGCACGACAGCCAGTTCAACAACCATGACAGCCTGCAGCAGGGCTAGGCTGGCGGACTGCGCCGAGCAAATAAAGACGGGACCCAGCGGTGGCACATACAGCCAGACGGCGCAAGAAAAAACCGGAGCGTTACAGGGCTGACAACACCTGCCAATTGCCGTGCGAGCAGAGAAGGCCGTACATGTCCAAGGGTGCGTGGTGGCATTATTGAATGTGCCTGTGAATCATTACATCTCACACATCGTCCTACCCCAGGTTAATGCAATCCTGACCAAAGGATACCCATTGCTATTGCTGGATCACGTGCAGCTCACCGACGTTGTCCTGTCAGAAGGAAAAAGGCAGGCAGCTCAGCTAGACAACATGAGCAGGACGGGTCCGAATCACAGCAGAGGCCGGACAGGCAGCTGCTTCAAGACACAGGAAAGCGGTACTCACCTGCAGCACCTGGCAACCTAGCCTCCAGAAGGGGCATCGGCTGACCCACCTGGCACATCCAGAGACTCTAAGCCAAGCGACCTACCCTGGGACTTACAACCCACGCAGAGAGTCACTGGAGCAAACCTCCCTACGCCGACAGCATCACTATACCCTAAGAGACTACCACGGGTCAAAAGGCAGGAATTAAAATGTGTTAGCAATATTATTAACCGATAAATACCCAGCGACACAAATGATTTAGCTAATCTGTTTTATCTGCCAGATAAGCCTGTTGCCACATACGTGTCACTGCTTGATATGCTTAGTAGGGCTAGCACTTACTCAGTTTCCACGCATGCTACCATCCCTTAGCAATGATACTTACCTGCTATTAGACCCTCCAGGCTTAAAAGGTTTTCATGAGTTTTCAGCTTGTATTACTGCTCTACTTCCCGGTTTAGAGTTACCCAGGCTAGCCATGCTGTCAGAACACACACCACATTAAGTTACAACATAGTTACTCACCATGTTATGCATGCTAATGTTGCTGTTTGACACCCTGGTGACTTACAACTAGACGTACATACCAATCTTGTTTATTCTCATATAAAAACAAAATGTGCCAATACTAAATGCCATTTATGTGAAATACCTTGTTTTCATAGGCTTGTATTACGCTGTTGTGGCATCGTCAGCTTGTATGTTATCTTTTGCACAATAAAAATAAAGAAATAAAAAAAAAAAAAATATATGTTTGAGGTCACCAAAGGAACCACTGAGTGCATAGCCATTGAGGGAATTAGGCTTCCAATTGCCTTCCTGTTTTCCTTTTAACTTCATCTCTTCTTTTTTTTTTTTTCTCTCCCTGTTTTTGTTTCATTCTATTATCACTAGCTTACCGACTATATGGTTCGGTAGTTATGGGACCTCACATCTGTGAGGACCTATTATGTTCTGATATACTTTCTTCTTGTTGACCTGACTTGGCCTCCAAATTCCCCAGATTTCAATCTGATTTAAGCATATGTGGGATATGCTAGAGCAATAAAGGCCTTACCTCTAATGTCTTGGTGCCAGATACCACAGGATACATTCAGAGGTCTTGTGGAGTGCATGCCTTGATACCGCAAAGCTGTTTTGGGGTACCTCCACAATATTAGGCCTATGGTTTAAAATTTGTGGTTGATCAGTGTATAACAAGTAAGAGTAAAATAACAGATTCTTAACAAAGCAAAAATGTCTAAAAAGACATAAATGGCCCCTGTAGGTACTGAAACAGCCCGAGCAGAAGTGGGTGGCTGTGATTGACATGGTATCAGCAGACAACTTTCAGCCTTTCACAGTCACCCATTGCTGGTATAAAAGAGTGTAAGAATCTCTGCCATTCCCCCAGTGGAGGCCAGGCAATAGGTGGCCAGAGACCCCCACTCAGTGAAACTGCTGAAAAACGGTTAATCACTGAATAGTAGGATGAGGTTAGGAGACTCCAAGCACTATAACAAAGCAAAAGCACCCATCACTGAATTGTAGGATGAGGCTAGGACACTCTCCCGCTGGTGGGGGCCTCATGACTACTCTCAAAGCTGCACCCGGAACTCGAGTACTTCTCCAAACCAACTGCTGAGTGGCAACTACCTGCCAGCACTAACATGGAGAGAACCATCCAAAGCACACCAGGGATATCAGGGCCCTACTGCAGTGTCCTGCAAGCCAGAACATGGCGGCTGAACCTGACCCAGATACCAGCTCAACCTGCTTGGAGCTGGACCCAGAGGGACAAGGGGAATGTCACCAGCCTCAGCCACCTCATATGCCGCAAGCTGACGGGATGACTGGCCACAAAACGTAACATCCGACATCTGATACAAGAGATGAAACAAATGTTTGATGCTGATATGAACCTGACTCAGACGGAGATACAGGCAGTGACAACACAAGTCCACACTACAGTAGAGGACATACTGGACATTAACCAAAAAGTTAAAAGTATGGGGGAAACCCAACGCCAAATACAGTCCACCAACTCTGTTTATCAAACTGAACTGGACACCATGGAAGACCATAGTCGGCGAACGAATTTTAAAATCTGGGGGATACCGGATTCAATCTGTCTGACTACCGAACTACCTCACTACTAAGAAGGCTCACTGCTGTACTCCTGCCACACACACAGGCTAAAAAGCTCAAGTTCGATGACCACTTTCACATCAACAAAGCAAAACAGGCACCTCCTGCTGCTCCGCGAGATGTCATCGTCCGGTGCCATTCTATGTTCGACAAACATCGCATCTTAGCAACAGTTCAGAGTCAGGCCCCATTAGAATTTGAGTTCTCCAGGGTAACCTTTTTCCAAGACATCATTCGAAACACTCTGCAATGGCAGAAGTCACTAAGCCCAGTAACCAACCAACTACGAAATGCAAACGTTTAATATAGATGGTTATTGCCAAGAACCCTGGCGATTATTTGGTACGATACTATCCTGAAACTTACCTCCATATCAGAGGCTCCATCCTTCTTCCAATCACCAGACAGAGGTGGAATGAAGAAAGAGGCAATTACTTAATTATCTGTTCAGCAACAGATATCACGCAGTATCGTCTTGCCTAATATGTTCTTGCTAATGCCTTATTTACATTTTATGTTTCTGCATATAATTTGTTTATGTTCTCTCAGTTGCTAGTGGACCCCTTAGGTGGGCCTCATTTCCCCTATAGGCAACTTTCCACACATAGTGCGAGCTATGTGCTCTAGTTTAGTTAACTAACCCTCCTGTGCCCCCCTTGATTAGGGGTCGATACTCTACTCTACAGCGGCACGACAGATATTCACTACGCACCCTATATTTGGGGCTTATACATCAGGGTCTAACCAATATTTCCCTTGCCACTCTGTCTGTATGGCCTAGCCACTGAGACATTTCTTACTCGTACTTGAGACTGTACTGTGCTATACAAAGGTGCTTGGAATTACCAAACCTCAAGCCTATTGATAATTAAGCCTATGAGTTTACTCTCACCTTAATATAACTACCTTTATCCTGATGAGGTCCATGCATAGATTTGGTTGGCTCGACTAACACAAAAAAATAGTGCAGTGTTTTTTCTGGCTTTGTGTCTTATTGATATGTCTTGCATTGATTGATCGTCCTCTCCCAATCCGACATTTAATATTTGTAAACCCTTTCCTGCACTACAAAAATAAAGAATTAAAATTACAAAAATTTAAAAATCAGTGGTGCAAGGTTTAAGTTTAAAAAGTAAAAAATGAAAAATCGAGCTATGGGGCTCATTATGACCCCCAACTACCTATAGGTTGATTTAAAACCCCCAATCAAGCTACTGGTAGGGGCATGTATGCTAAACGGGGAGCAACCATCGGCTTCCTTTTTTTATTTTTTAGTTCTTGGCTTGTAGTGAGAATTTTCCTTGTAATAGCTTTGTACAAATTTTGCAATACAGTTTTCTAGCGCTAAATCTATGTCTTGTTTACAGACCGTTTCTGCTGAACAGTTGTGGGGCAAAGATTTAAAAATGGAGCAATCCTAATTATTATTCCTAATTGCATTGTCAGCCTTAATGTGCATGTAGTTTACAAACCTGTAACAGCCCTACTATTTGAAGAGGACATCACATGCCATTTACTTAAAACAAAGTATCCCCGAAATTCTAGAAAGCTTCTTACTAAATTCTGTTTCTTATTCTTTCCTAGAATGAAGTTGCCAGTGTTTTTTTTGGTTCTGTAAACACCACAGGTGACGATTACATAGGTCGTGTGGCATTTACTGGAAATGTCTACAGCAACGATGCCACCCTTTTCATTGATAAACTAACGATGAGTGACAATGGCACCTATCAATGTGAGGTTACGATCCCCAAAGATCGCCATGGAACCCCACTCGCTAAAATGGATCTTGTCGTCTTAGGTAAGTTTCTTCCACCAGGCTTTCTTGGAAGGATTGTTTAGTAGATAGAGCAAATCATTCAATTTAAAAATAAATAAATAAACAGCAGATCGGCACCATCTGCCTTACAGGAATTCTTACTGGAGTGCGTTTTTCCTACCAATATTTTCCTGGAAGTAACCGATGTCACAACTGAAATCTTAATTCGATTCCAGGACCATAGGATGCATTCCAATCTACGTCATCTGCTCCAGGAGCAATAAGTCCATGGACTTTGACAATTTCCGATCAGCTCTTGGTAGTTCAATGCTGTGTCTAATCATTGTCCATTCCATAGTAAACATTTCTGACCAATTCTAAAATGGATATTCTCTCTCTCTCTCTATATATATATATATATATATATATATTAAATCTCTCAGCTGGTGTATACCAGTCTTCTTTTTTTCTTCTAATTGTTCAACAAACCATAGTATTTATGGAAGGATGAGATATGTTCTTTCTTTTTTTTTTTTTCTTTGTTTTAAAGATTGTGTTTTCTTTGACGTGTGACCTCTAGAATACAGATAACCTTTTTTTTTTTTTGATGGGGTTAAATTTCACAATGATCATCAAACTATCTATGGATATGTCTTTGCTCCTTGTCTTCTCTGTTCCTTGTAGAATTCAAAGGGAATATTACATTTAATTTATTAAATTAAATGCCAGTGTATCTGAACTGAACGCATTGCCATCTTAGAGAATGCTACAAGTTTGGCTATTTTTACCTTAAATGTGAAATTCACTTAGAATTTTGACTTTGGTAAAGAAACCTAGAGACCTTTCAGTCTTCGATTAAGATGGTTGAAGTTTTGAAAATATTATTTTTTATCATTCAGAGGAAGCTCTGAAAGTTTATGCTTGTCGTCAGGTGAGCGTTTTTAATTGGTTTTCATGTAGTTTCTTTAAATATTTCTTAGCCGGTATAACTTGCTCTTGTTTGATCAGTTGCACCGTCCAAGCCAGATTGTGGGATTGAAGGAACGGCAGAATATGGGCAGGTGATCAAACTGAAGTGTAACTCTAAGGAAGGTTCTCCCATACCTAATTATGAATGGAAAAGTTACTCTCCACAAGATGCACCGAGAACACTGCCGCTAACTGCTGTAGTAGGTGAGTAGATTTGCTCAGATGATAATCCATACATGACAATTAATAATAAGTAAATACACCTTGCAGCACGGATACAGATTGAAGGATATACATAAAGAATCCATAATGTGCAGGATTCTCATTTTACGCATAATCCATACATTACCTTATTTATCTTGTTCTGTTCCATTAATATAATCTGGCTCTGGACATTAAGCTCCTCCTTCTAGGTAATTGTGTGATATTTGGTTTTCACTCACCTCCTACTACAATGTTCTTGTGAAAAATAAAATAAATCACAATTCTTAGGACATAGTACAAAATGTATTACTTTACATTAATTAGTTTATCCTTTACAGACATTCTGTGATAAAATGTAGAGACTCTATAATGTTGCAAACCAAATGAGGAAACCTGGTACAATACACTTCATAGCGGTATTTGTAAGTAACTGGGTGGCATTTTGGGGAATGTAAGTTTCCTAAAATGCCACCAGACTGAAAAAATAATGCATATTGCTCACAAACTGTTCTCTTTACCATGAAACAAGTAAAATTGGTATGCTGGGATATGCAAGTTAAACCTACATTTTCAAGTAAACCCAGTTTATCTAATCATTAGTTTCCAGAAACCCCCAAATTGGATTTCCATTTCTAGTAAATTGACATGATTTGTGTTCTCAAACACAAGCTCTAATTTATTCTTATCAGCCATTTAGCACTGTAATTATCAGTTTACTTATTAAGCTTTTACATTCTGCCAACCAATAAATCATTTCTACAATTATTCAGTCACCATTTTGCACTTGCAAAGACAAGACCAATTTGTAGATGTTTGGTATTGTAATAGTTCTGTGTTGTGAGTCAGCGTGTTCTTTTTAGCTTGTTTGCCAATGGGATGGTTGCATTAATTTTAATACCTTTTTGTTTACAGAGGGAGGCGATCTAACATTAAAAAATATTTCAATGGATACTTCTGGATTCTTCATCTGCACATCTACCAACAAAATAGGATCAGAATCCTGTAATTTGACGCTAGCAGTCATGCCACGTAAGTGGATAATCTGATTGCATAAAAATAAGTTCATTTGGCACTTCTAGCCCCCGTAGTACAATGCGCAGATTCCCTTGGTTATCAATGAACATGTCTGTTACATATGTCTGTGACTGTAACATGTGTATAACTGTAACTGTGTCCTTGTAACGGACTGTGTGCCTGTGATTGTGTGTGGTGTCTATGTGTTAATGTGTGTGCATGTCTGTAGCTATGTGTAAGAGTGCCAGTAACGGTGTGGTGTGTTAGACTGTGTGCATTTGTCTGTGCGTGTCTGCATGTGTAAATGTCTGTTACATTGTGTATGTGTCTGACTGTGTGCACCTGACTACTGTATCTGACTCTGTGCGTCTGATTGTACAACTGTGTGTTTGTATGAAACTATGTACAACTATGTGACTGTGCGCATCTGCATGTATGTATGTGACTGTGTGACTAGACATATGTATGTGTGACTGTGTATAATCATGTAATTATTTCTGTTGCGACTGTGTGTTTGTATGTGATTGCACGTATGATTGCATATGTATGCATGACTCAGTAAATGTATGTGGGGGACAAAAAAGGGTGACAGGATTAAGAAACGGACAGAGGTAATAGAGATTAAGAAATACAGAAGAAGTAACAAGTGTTAAAGTAACACACAAGAAAGTGAAAGGGACACACATGGTTGAAAGAGGGATTAGGAGAAACACAAGAAGGGTCAGGAAAAACACAAACCGGAATGAGTGGGTTTAAAAACGACACACAAAAGTTTAAAATTAGCTGGGGGTTCCAACATAGATTGCTGCCCCGAAACAAGTGACCTAGCTACACCTCTGCATTATAGTTTATGCTTGTGAAATGTCGCTGTGTGTATAAAACTCTGAACCACACACATAATTGCTTATAAAATACATAAATATAAATGGAACCGGTTATATAATATTATTGGTGTCGGCTATCTGTATGGGAAGGTGATGAGAAAATACATACAATAAGGAGTAGTTCAATTGTGCAGATTACTGATGAGATTTGAGATTGAGGTTGTCTAATACTCTTAAATAATCAATACATAACTGGTTAACATTGTTTTAAAGTGTTATATCATGGGAAAAAAAGTCAAATTTCTGATGACTAAATATTTGCTTTCATTGCAGCTTCCATGAACATAGCTTTATATGCTGGAGTCATAGGTGGCAGTGTTGCTGGTATTATCGCCATTGGAGTAATCGTCTATTGTTGCTGCTGCAGAGACCGGGACGATAAGGAAGACTACGAAATGGCGTAAGTCAATCTAGGAACACTGACATACAACAAAGTAGGCATATAGAGCCACTAGATGATTTCGCAGGATCCCCTCTTCACTTTACTCAACTTTTAGTAGTTGGATCCGCTACAGTAAAATGGTGGTAATTTTTTCCAAGATCATTATGATCAAAAAGACAAGTGGTGGGGGGCGGAGCCTAGCATCCAAACGGAGCGGTTGTGCTGCACCTCAGCTCCTGCCCAAAACAGCACAAATTGGGGAATTAACCCCCCCAAAAAACAGCACAAGAGCATGCAGGAGAGGTGCCATTAAGTAGGGAACACCCGGGTGACACTTGGGTGCTAAAACGAAACGTGTAACCCATCGAGACCCTGCATTACCACCCGAGGCCTACCAGAGATCGGGCAGTGGAGAGACGGCCGCTCACCACACTGCAGACCTGAGTATGGACTCCCAGGGGTTCCCAACTCCTACCCGCCCCCCTTTGGACCGATGGGGGTCATCACGGTCCAGCATGGGCAAACATAGGGAGATTCTATTTTTACTGGAGAATCATCCGATCAAAAGGAGACCTAAATCAAGGAATGACTTTCACATCAGCACTAGAGAGGTGGGTCAGAATAAAGGTCCCATTTTCTCGACTACGTACAATAGGGCGTACAATCAGATCATTCAACTTTTAAAAAATCACTGGTCAATTCTGCGTTTGGATCCATGGCTTCGATTCAGTATCCCTGAAGTACCCAGAGTAACATTCCGTAAAAATAGGAATTTAAAGAACCTATTGGCCCCTTCCAAATTTCCGACTACAAAAACCAATAAAACATCGGTATTATGTGAAGCAGGAAATTTTAAATGTGGTGCTACTCGATGCCTAACGTGTCAACACATATGTCACGGAAGGAAGAATTTTTCCTCATCCTCTAAAGATGAGAACTTCCATGTAACCACTAGAATCTCGTGCAATACTTCATTTGTCGTATATCTGCTGATATGTACTTGTGACTTACTATATGTAGGTCAGACCTCGAGACCATTAAAAGCTAGGTTCAGGGAACACAGACGAGCCATCAGTAACCGTGATAAAAAATCCTCGGTGGCCAGACACTTCCAAATGGCCCATGACAGTAATCCTTTACATCTAATAGTAATGGGCATTGAGCATATTGCAGAGAATACACTTAATAGAAAATTAGCTTTAATCACAGCGGAAACCAAATGGATCTTTAGACTCAATACACTTACCCCCAATGGGTTAAATGAAGAAGTGGAATGCAACATCTAAGAATTGATTTGGAATATATACTCTTGGTCCCTGTCAGTGGAAGATATCTCACTGTTTCCATATGTGGGAGAGAATTAATTGGGAACCACATATATATATTGTGATTCACTATAGACCCTACGGTCACTATGACACTTATATGAATCTCACATGAGTGCTCAGCATCATTTCAATTTTCTTTTTCTTAATTAAATATATTTTTTATGATTCATAAAATAATTTAACTGTATTATTTTTTAATTTTAAAAAAAGGCTAGCAAACTAAGATTCACTAATATAATTAAGCTCTGTAAAATCATTTTGAAAATGGAGATTTAATTATTTTATTAGTAAAAAAAAAAAAAAAATGTTTTAATCTTAATTTTATTTTTATATATATGCATTTTTCGATGCTAATTATATGACATTGTTCAAATAATGATAAACAAATTCACTATATTTTCATTTATTATAGTTGGTGTTGCTCTATCAACTTGCAGCATTTTTTATTTAGATATGTAATGATCTCAGTATATCAATTAACAATTATGACCATTTTGTGAAACAATTAAGAGTGGGTATATATACCCGGCTCTTAGACAGCATACATTGTCTTGAAAAAGTCCTCCAGCAAGGACGAAACGCGTAGACGTGCTGTCTGCTGCCTCACCACACCGCCGACTGATTTGAACTTTCCAGCCGGTCCTTTCTTTACGACCCGTCATTGTTTTTCGGCAAGTGACCTGACGAGAACGACAGATCCTGCAGCTCCCACGGTTTGGAGTTCATGTGCTCCCAGTATCTCATCCGAAGGTCGGACGAATAGGGTAAGTTGCCTTAGTGATATCCCCATGGTGTTCCATATCTGGTGGATGTGATTTCTGCTTTGGAGCTATCCCTATCGCTTCCCCCTTAGTCCTGACCCGGGTGTTTGGCTGGTTTTCGAGCTCCCTCTCCGTGAGACGGTTCATTCGTCTGGGCACTATCCGTCTACACATATATATTTTTTCACGGAATGTACATGGAATTTATCGCTTGAATTCTTTTTTATGTTTATATATTTTTTATGTTTATGTGCACATCTCCGATTTTTCACATCAGTCTTTTGTCGACAAGAATAATGAATAATGAATAAGGGGCCCCATATTATTCACCACGCTTATATCTGATACTGGACATTTTGAGATGTTGTTTCACATTTTTATGTTTGGCGTTTTATACAATAAATGATATTTTGTATACACTTTACATAATTGTATATTATTCTGATTTAGATAGATTTATCCAGTACATATGCCCGTTTTTTCTTGAGATTCAATATATCACTATTGAATTTTGGTTTATGGTGGTCATTGTGGTGATCCCAGCTATATTGGTCATTATTACATATTACTTTATTTTTGATTTTTATGTTTATTAGCATAATTATTAGTTTATTTGTATTGGAGCGCTCACATACCAGATATTTATTTTTTCAGTTCTATTAGATAAGTCGCTCCTTTGTATGTGACGCAGCCCTGCTGTTATTTGATCCTATTGGGTCTATTCATTTCTCACTATCAGTCCCTATATATTAATATTTGCTACCAAGCACATGGCCTGCTTGAGATGTCGGCGACAAGCGAGAGAAACCACACACAAGGGACAGAGAATGGCAGCGACATTCAGCAGCGACTGGATGCAGCCTTTGACCAATTCTGGACCAAGCTATGGGACCTGATGTAAACGCCTCAGGTAAAACCGCAAGCACCGCCACCCCAGGGCGTGCGGAACCAAGGGCACAGGGAGCAGAAAGACACACCGGTGAAATACATGACAATAAAAGGGCGGCATGAAGGTGAGCCACAACACGCGCCATCCGACGCTATACCCCCCAAGCAACACTCAGTCTCACTGAGAACCCACACCCATAAGCGCCCCAGACAAACTTCCCAGGCCCTCCGCCCACACAAAGGCAAAAGACGCCCAACCGCACAAAAACAAGCTCCCTATCCGGGTGCCAGGAGAGCATGGCGCCTACGCAAATCCGCCTACTCTCCTCACCATGGCCTCACCACAACCCGACCGGGCAGAGACCAACCCCTTGCGACTAACTCACCATGGAAGAAGAGAAACGCACCACAGAGCCAACCACAGGCACCGAGAAGACCCAGGGGCTCGGACCTGAGCCGGAAACTAAAATACCAGACGCCGGTGCATCAATGCGGAGAACACTGGGTCTGGCAGCACACACGCACTCTAGAAGGAGCATTCTCAGCATGGAGCGGCGGCCTGCCAGCCGTGGGCATCGGCTGACCAACTTACAATACAGACTGGCAGGGAGGGACTATGGCTCAGCAGTCAGTCAGTCGACCTGCGAAACTAGCTAACAATGAATCAATATAATCTAAGGGCCTGTGACTCGTAAGCTAGATATATATGCATTGTTTCATTCAGTAAAGGAAGCAGCCTAGAACTTAGATATGTTTATATGTTTAGAACTTTATTGATACATAGCACTTGAGGGCTCTAAAAGATGTCTAGCCGGCTATAACCTTTTACCACTTACTCTACCAGACCGAGTGAGTTTTTGCTGTATGTAATCAGACCTGTGGCCATTTCAGTCACGTTAAAGTTAGCATGTTTCTACTTCCCTGCCTCCATGGCCAGTGGTACACTTAAGTATCTCAGCATGTTATCCAAAGCCGCTAACAGCCCGAAATATGCCTTCTCCGACCAACCCCTGTTGTTATCCTTTGTGAGACAGCGATAGAGTGTTTTCACTGGCGGAGTTTAAACTGTATGTGTTCATCAATATGTATAACACGAAGGCCACTGTAGACAACAATTAAGCCTTGATTAATCTATTTAATCCATTTTATTTTCTTCTAGTTCATCATATTACCTAAACTATCTCTAAATATAAAAATTGTGCTTGATTTTGCATGTACCTATATGTTTCAAATGTATTTTTTTAAGCGTTGGAGGAATGCCTTTGGGGTACCTTGAAACAACATGTTATCAGCTTATGCACTACAAAAAAAAAGAATAAAAAAAAAAAAAAAAGACAAGTGGTTCTCCGTTCTCTTGAAAGATTACGTTTCCCTGTTTTGACACTTGTTACAGATTAAGTCATGGATATTATTTTGGTAACTAAAATAGCGTATATTCACTCCTCTATCTGATATTCTTTGTATTTAAATTCTGGATTTAAAATAAAAAAGGGTTGGTTTATGTATACTATCCCGTATTGTCTCACACACAGCTAAAGATCCTAACACAAATTTAAAATATTTGAACGGCTTATGCAGTATTTTGTCACATTATAGGTATCGCTGTAATATGTTTTGATGGCTTTAAGAGGCAATCGTGTAAAGCAGTGTTTAGCCAAGTGATGATCTGCAATTACTCCAAATAATGAAATGCTTCACAGGTCATGTGGCAATAAACAAGCTTGCTAAGTAGCTTTGATTTTAACAAATCCCCTCTCGTAGTCCAACATTAGGTGCACATAAACAGATTTGTGATATTGAAACATGATGAAATGGGGAGGCTGATAAACAGGCGGCTGAATCTTCACTGTGTACGGCCGAGAATGAAACCATGTTATGTATGCTTAATAGCTGGAGAATTGCAAGCAAATATGTAGATACAATGGGGAACATAGGGTTAAAAAATTATTTCCTCTGTCCTCACCATACAGTCAGATTGGCACCTGAATCATTTTGCTCTAGGCCAGATTATGTCAGCAGCCCACACTTCACCAGGCATTGGTAGCCGTAACAGGGAACCTCTTAGCTCCTCTTAGAGAACTGAGCAGTGACACTGCAGGGGCATGATCTATATATTAAAACATCTTCATTAAAGTGAAGTTGTTTTGATGCCTATAGTGTCCAAGTCTAATAATAATAATCCTTGTGCTCCCCCTCCTCCCCCTTTTCTTTTCTGTATCCCAATTTACCTTTTAGGGAAAATAAAAATCATATATTCCAAATAAAATAAAAATCCCTTTGGAATTCTCACTTTGGTAAATAACCCTTTTAAGTCTCCCAAAGTCTTTATATCCAAAGTAGAAATGGCATCCTGCTGTCGCAGGTCCAAATCTGGCCAGTTCCCCAATTTATTGTTAGTAGTAAAGAGCCATATTGAAGATGTTACATAAGCATGTAAAACAAAACAAAGGATTTTAAAACTTAGAAATTCCACTACAATTCCAAGTAGAAATTTAAAGAAAAAAACTTTTACTTTTTTTTTACTGTGATGTTAACAGAGTCAGTCTGCATCAATAAATTATGTGTTGGATCTCCGGTGATAGGGACGAGGGTAAGTGATTCATCCCAAGATCCGTAATATGGCTTGAGATGATTTAAGCATTTGTGGACAGATATTTTAAAATGGAATTGTTACTCTTCATAACTTGTAAAGACCTAGACCGTGACATTACGCTGGAGGGTACGGAGGACCGGGTAACGGACACAGAATGGTAACAAACAATGGTAACAGACACAGATTTCTTTTGTTGTAGGGACAGAGAAGATGAAGAAGGAGAAGAACATCCCCAGCAGCAGACTAAAAGTTCACCACAAGCCCAGCAGTACCACAACGATGATGACAATGATGACCATTTTGAAGAACGTAGACCGCCCATGCCACCAGGAAAAAAACCTAATTTAGTCATCGATCCTGTAGATGCATAGAGCAAAAGAAGAAGGGGGGGGGGGGGAGGGGGCTGCGGGGCGCAAGAAACTGTTTTATAGCAAGGAAAATAGTCTAAAAGAACTTTTGAGTTTTTTTATTTTTTTCATCTTCAACAATACATTTTGGTTTACACAACCAGCAGGAGTGAAAAATAACAAAGGGACTTTTTTTAATACCACGAAAAATAATGTAAAGAAAACTAATAAATTGTACTTTTTATGTCGAACGTAGCCATAACGTTCTCATTATAAATAGCACACCCCATCTATATCAAAGAGTGTATAGAATTGTATTTTTAACAATGCATATCAGAAAACCAATGATGGGGAGGCTTGTTGTTTTTATATATTTGTTTACAAACCTAGGTTTCATCACCAGTTTAATTTTGCGGTTTGTTTTATTTGAATACAAATATTTTTTTTTTTTTATGAACTCTGCATTTATGTACACATGGTATATTCAATAAAGTCTTATGGAATGGTTTTGGATATCTTGGCTGTCCCTTTCAGGTGAGTCTACAGTTTTTATAAACCTCTATTTCTGTGCTGGAGTTACAATCTGACATGGCTGATTTTATGTTACATATTTTAACAATTATATATCTCTGTCTGGGGAGACAAAGATAAAATTGTGGGGAAAAAGAAAACTGTTATGATTTGACTATTATAATTTTTTTTAAAAGGGAAAAAATACTCTTTATAATGTGCAGGGCTTAATGTCACATGTATGATGATGATGATGATAATAATTATGGATAATTTGATCTATAAAATAAGGTCCCTGTAAGAAGCCATGTTGATATTTAGCAGACTGTAACGTAGACATAGACTCTTCCAAATTATTCTGGCAATAAGGGTCATGTATAACAGGAAAACCCATACATTAACTTAATAATTGGTTTGGGTGCAATGTCCCATCACCCTTAACCCTGAGCATGTAATTATTGCAGTTTTTATAAACTGCACTAAATTACCTGCTAGGATTAACTCCTCCTCTAGTGGTTGTCTACCAGACAGCCACTAGAGGGACTTCCGGGTCGCAGGGCCGGAGCCGAGCTTCCTAAATGCAAACTAGGTGGCCGCCTAGGGTGCTGCTTAACCCCTTAAGGACCAAACTTCTGGAATAAAAGGGAATCATGACGTGTCAGACATGTCATGTGTCCTTAAGGGGTTAAGGGGGGGCGCCGGCCCTGAAGAGTTAGATTATTTTGAGTATGCCGCCGGCCATTTTACCGTGCGCTCGGGAGCCCTTACATTGTTGCTCACTAGCGCCCGGTAGAACACAGGTCCGGCGGCATACAGATCAGCCCACTCAGCCAGCACCCCCCCCCCCCCCCAACATGCATTGCAGGAGCGTGCGGGCGCTTCAATTCCTTGCTCCCGCCCCTTCCTCTGTACGTGGGGAGAAGTGGGCGGGAGCACAATATGCAGAGAAAGGGCAGCCAGGAGCAGGGAATGAAAAACAATGTGAAGGTAAGGTATGTCAGAGAATGTGTGTTAGTCTGCTTCAGTCAGTATGTTTATGTGACATAGATTAATTTAAGCAAACAAATATGTTTGAATGACTATCTGTTCCTGTCCAAATCTGAGATGATTAAATTGCGTATACGCAGAAGTAAATTCACACTGACACATGGAGTTCAGGTTAAAAAGAACTTAAGAATATTTAATGGCATCTGGTTAAAAAACGGGTATGCAGACCCTTTTAAAGGCAATATTACATCATCATAGAATATCAAGATAACAACAAATAAACATCATTAATTGGTCTGTGCTAAGTGGTAAGTTAAATGCCCTCCCATCTATATTAGTAATTGGCTTAAGGGTTAAGTGGCTAGTGGGGCATCCTCCCATCATGGGATGTCGTCATTTCTGACAGGGATGGCACATAAGATCCAGGCGCCATTGATGGGAGGGGGGATCTGGCAGCCAGCCATTTTGAGTACTTGGCACCGTTTAGCTTCGAGGTTAGTTTCAAGGCTTTTTAGTAAATGAACATTTCATTAGTGCAGTTTCTCGTGGCATACATTGTTACATATTACAGGAACTTGATAATTCCGGTGTTAGTCATATTCTTCTAGAAAATACATTCTCTTTCTAATATTCTAAATGCTGTTGGGAAAATCTGTCATATAATGAAGTTAAATGGAGGTAGTGCAAACATTTAATAAAGGTTTTTTAATAATTCTACATCAGTCCCCCCTATGAAATGTTAGATTCTAAAAAGATAAACTTTATTTGTTAGTTCCAGAAGACATGTTAGCCCAAAGGCACAAAACCCTATGAAGTAACGGTTCTTAAAGTCTTCTTAGAGGGACATCATAAAATAGACAAGCTTACATTACCATATGGACCTGTGTTATCTGGAATATAGGCACAACAAGTCATGGTGACAGGCAGTATTTTACATACACCCCCCTCCTCAGCTAGAATCATGTCTAAGGCCATTCTGTTCTGGAAGGTCATCTGGGATGTGGCCTGCAACTGTTCGGCCAAGCCCTGGAGGGCATCTCTGGTGTAGTTGACAAAACGTTGTTGGTTGCAATAGATATAATAAATGCAAATCAAAATATTATTATTAGCAGTGACGGTTGGGTAAATGGACTCAAACTTTTCTTTAACTGCAAAATCATCTGGTACCTCCCTTGGCACACCTATGGCACCAATATATATGTGTCAAACTTCCCTTTAGAGGGGTGCTCCTCTTTGTGTTCTGAAGCATGAATGTGGTGTGTCGAGTACCTTGTCATGTATTATGTGTATGGACATAATAACCTTGGCTAGGGCACATTTGCTTATTCATCATAGTATTAAACCTGTCCCACGCTACATCAGTGTAGGTGGACTCGGATCATATAGTCAATATTAATATCACCACAAATTCAGGATGGGCAGATAATCCTGAAGAAGCTTGGCGTTTGAATCTCGTTAGCTTCCCGAGGTCTCCTTTTGGGGTCCTCGGCTTTCCATCGATGGCAGGTGGTCAGGCATTATTATGGCCATCAAACACCTACTTGTTGGTATCTTTTTGTTTTCTAGCAAGTAATTTTTCCTTTAGAGTCAAAGGTTTGTCAAAATCAACAAATGTTACTTCCCATGTTGCAGAGAGAGTCTTGAATCTGGAACAGTGAATCCACTGAGTGATCTTCTGCAACTTTCACAATGCACTATTGGGTATATGGTCTTGGTTGTCACATTGATGACTGGCTAGGCTTCTGGTCATCCTGACAAAATGTCTATTATAACTAGTGCATATTTGACCCGGCAGCTCTTTGGCACCTGGATATAGTCACTTGGATTCTTGAAAGGGATAGTGAGAGTTAGCTAGGTGCTTAGGATTCTCCTCCTCTTCTGCCTGAGCTGTCCTTGGCACAAATGACACAGGATCGTCAGTAACTGATGATTAGAGGAGTAATTCTAGGTGCTTCAGAGTATTTAGAGATCAAAGAGTTCATGAGGGTCTTGGATAGGTATAAAAATCCATGGGCCCACTGCCCAGTACATGTTTTGGGGTAAACAGAACTTGAGAGTGTTGGAGTACAGCCCGTCTTCAAGGGTTGCCCCTTTCTGTTTTCCAGCTTTGTATTTCTTCAGGGTCAGTAGCTGCTTGTCATTCTTTCAGAAGCTTGAGATCTGTAGGTAGGATTTACATGGTGAGTATAGTAAGTTTCTTTAGCGGACACCATTCTGTCCACTTCCCTTGGTGCACTTGTGGCTTGGTTGGCAGCTTGGTCAGCTGAGTGGTGCTTCTTGTCATCCAGATTGATCCAAAATCATGTGCCGCACCCAGGCCATATCTTGAGTCAGTGTAGGTATTGGCATGTCTTCCTTCAGGCATTTTGTATGCCACTGAGAAGGCTGTCAATTCAGCGTCTTGAGCAGATGTGGGTGAGGAAAGTGAAGATGCTTGACCTACCTGATCTTCTGTAGCAACAGCAAATCCAGTATGGTACCTTTCCTCTTTATCCGCAAACAGAGTGGAGTCAGGATCTGGTAAAGCTACTGCATGCCCTGTTGAGAGGTGTCTTGTTTCTTCTTTCATCTGTTCAAAGCAACCATGAGGAGCAGCAGAAGAGGTTTCCTCGCCTATTTCTGTGTGAGATTGGGGGTATTTGTCTTTCTATTTACATTTCTCTTGCTAACCCCCCTCTGTAGAGAGCTGATATTGATTTTTAGTGTTTAATGTTTTTGTTCTAATGAGTCAGGTTCCTTTCATGAGATCTCTGGGGACTTAGTGAAGAAAACATGAGGGACAGCCACCTCCCAGTGATGATACAGGTGTCTTACTTCCATGGGTATCTGGGTCAGGACCGCACTATTTCCTTGAGAGTGCCCAAAACAGGTCTTTCATGATAAAGTGCACCTCCACCAGTCTGAATAATTTTTCGTTAGTGTGGTATTCCCCCCTGGGAAGTGGCGGAAGAGTGGCCAGAGCAACTTTTCTTCAAAATATAATGTTGTCAGGTAGAGGCAGAGTTGTCTATGGGCGGAGGAAATTGGTAAGGAATAAGAAGGGAGGAAGCATATAAAGGATATAGATATGGTGGTGGGGAGATGGAGGAATGAGTAGTGGATGGAGCGAGAGGGGGAGAAGGTGGAGTAGGAAGGACAGGAGAAGTAGGAAGAGGAGAAGGTGGAGGAGGAGGAGGAGATGGTGGAGTAGAGGGAGGAGTAGGAGGAGGGGAAGAGGACAAGGTGGAGTAGAGAGAGGAGTAGGAGGAGGAGAAGGTGGAGTAGGAGTAGGAGGAGGAGAAGGTGGAGTAGGAGGAGGAGGGAGGAGTAGGATGAGGAGGGAGGAGTAAGAGGAGGAGAAGGTGGAGTAGAGGGAGGAGTATTCTACTTATTCTACTCTTCACTGATAATGTATTTTTAAAACATACAAAATAGACAAATAACTGTCTTCTGCGAAATAAATGAAAAAGATAATGGAGATTTTGTTAAGCTTTATAAATAGCTATACATTAATTCACCTTTCTTGTTTTCCAGTTTCTGGCTGTTAATGACAATGTACAATGTAATAGAGCAGCAGGAAATGCTAGCAGAGTGCTTGGTTGCATAGGGAGAGGTATTAGCAGTAGAAAGAGGGAAATGCTCATGCCATTGTACAGAACACTGGTGAGACCTCACTTGGAGTACTGTATACAGTACTGGAGACCATATCCTCAGAAGGATATGGATACCTTAGAGAGAGTTCAAAGAAGGGCTACTAAACTGGTTCATGGATTGTAGAATAAAACTTACCAGGAAAGGTTAAAGGATCTTAACATGTATAGCTTGGTGGAAAGACGAGACAGGGGAAATATGATAAAGGCATTTAAATACATAAAAGGAAACAACACAGTAAAAGTGGAGACTATATTTAAAAGAAGGAAAACTACCCCAACAAGAGGGCATAGTCTTAAATTAGAGGAACAAAGGTTTAAAAATAATATCAGGAAGTATTACTTTACTGAGAGGGTAGTGGATGCATGGAATAGCCTTCCAACTGAAGTGGTAGAGGTTAACACAGTAAAGGAGTTTAAGCATGCGTGGGATAGGCATAAGGCTATCCCAACTATAAGATAATGCCAGGGACTAATGAAAGTATTTATAATACGGGGCAGACTAGATGGGCCAAATGGTTCTTATCTGCCGTCACATTCCATGTTTCTATGTAAAGCACTTGCTGCTAGTAACAGATCTGGAATCAATACACTATAATGCCCAAAGTCTCAACTTCTATGCATATGCAATAATAAAACATCTGGGCTTACATCAAAAATTATGTTAGTCAGTCTTTAATCTTGGAGGCAAACATTATCCAACAAAGACAGATTGGAACACACTCCCACCTTATCCATTTGTTAATAGTTAGGCTTATAATGTTTACTGGTTCCTTTTCAATTAGATCAAAACATTTTGAGACCAATCCTTAATTGTATTACCATTAAATTAAATTATTGAAACTCTCTAGTTTTTTCCCTTTAGTAATTATAACTTTCCTGTTCATAATCTGTGGGATTTAAGGAAAACAGCATGTCTTAAGATAGGATGAGCATGATATGAGTAGGTCTCATGATACAGGCAGCCATAAGGGCGGAAATGACTTCACTGATATGGTAAGGGCAGAAGTGAGGGCAGGAGTGCTGTCACTTAAGGACAACCTTCTTTTGTACTAGGGGCCATTTTCTTTTAGGGCATTTCTACATTACACTATAGTATTGCCTAATAAAATAAATCAGAGAAGCAGCATTCTGTTCGGCAAAATGAAATACTAAACTATGGACAGACTTGACGGATTAAATAAGACAGTTGAAAACAACATACATGTAACAGCCCGTAAAGCTGTCTCTAGAAACATATACCTTTAAAATACTAACATGATGCAAAATAAACTCACGGAATGCAACCAATCTCCCCATTATTAATTCCATTTCTAATTCTTATCGGTAGCTATGCATAACTTTCACTGAAGAGACAAATCTGAATCGCAAGCATGCCACCCCCCTCACTCCCCCCGCACCTCCGCATGGAGACCAGAAGCAAGAGAGAGAGGAGGAGGGAGGGAGGGGGAGAGAGACACGAGAGAATCTACAGGCATAAGATTTAACCATGTCACTGCTGTACAGTAACAAGACAGAAGGATAGTTACATTACAATTATTGCAAGCAAAGAGACACAAAAACACAAAAAACACAAAAAACACAAAATACAAAAACCCCACAGAATTTAAGATTGGGGTAGGGTGGGGACCAGGGATGGTGACCGTGGTCAGCTACATTTCGGTCATTACTGACGGGATGATGGGAGTGGTCACCTCCTGGACGCTCTGGCTGGGAGAGCCTTCTAGTAACACAATTATTATGATATACATACATTCTTAACCCTTTGTGATCTAGTTCTTCCTCAACCCAACCTTCCTGCTGAATAGCTCTTGCTACTCTGTACCAGGCTTCTGCAGTACGCAGTAAATCATTATCTGTAAGCTTGCCTTTCTTCTCTGTTAATAATCTGCGCCAGCTCTCTGGCTGTAATCTACCACATGAAGGCACAGCAATCTTACACACCGTAGCAATCTTTTCAACTCCTTTAACCATCTCTTCACCCTCTCTGTCCTCAACTAGATCACACGCTAACCAGCCCTTACTGGGCTTTTCTAATCCCTGTCCCATTCCCCCTATAAAAGGCGTCCCAGATATAGAGTAAGGAAGATGAAACAGAGTGTCTACAATGCTCGACTGCCACTTGAGGGTGGGTCCCCAAGTGCGTCTTCCCAAAACGTAGACCAGTCACTTATTCCGCCTACCCGAGGTAGCCACGGATTGGAGCGAGGTGAGAAGTGTGTGACCAATCACTTCTCTCACAAGAGAAATAGGAGGGGAAAGTGTAAATAACACAGGAAGTAGAGTAAAAGTAAAAAGTGAAAGAAGAGACAGACACAGGAGTTTGAATGACTCCCAATTAAGACAACATTTCAATTAAAATACAGTGCATGCATAACGGAACTGGCAGCACCAATTACCAAAGACGAAATCGATTCAGCCATCTCCGCTCTCAAAAGCAATAAAGCCCCCGGCCCAGACGGTTTTGAGGGCAGCTACTACAAAACCTTTAGAGAAACTCTCATCCCACATTTAGAATCCCTATTCCGGGACCTAATGCAGGGGACCCCACCAGACAGGGACATGACACGGGCAAACATCATTCTGCTACCAAAGCCAGGCAAAGACCACACACAGCCAGAAGCATACCGACCTATCTCACTCATAAACCACGACAGCAAACTATTCGCCAAGATATTAGCAGGAAGACTGAACCCATACCTGACAAGCCTAGTCCATGCAGACCAAGTAGGATTCATACCGGGACGCCAGTTATACGAAAACACGAGACGTAACATCGACTTAATAGGGTTCCTAGCAACCACAAAAACACCGTCCCTGGCACTCTCCCTCGATGCTGAAAAAGCATTTGACCGTGTAAAATGGCCATATATGTTCACCCTCTTAGAACACCTACACATGCCCCCCACATATATAACAGCCATCCGTGCACTGTACACATCAGTCTCAGCGCAAATAAAGATAACCGGGACGACCTGCCCGTCCTTCACCATAACCAATGGCACCCGACAGGGATGCCCCCTATCCCCTCTACTCTTTGTGCTGACACTCGAACCACTTCTCCAGGCAATACGGGAACACCCACAAATCAAAGGGGTCAAAATTGACGACCAAGAATTCCTGGTTTCAGGATACGCTGATGATATCCTTTTGACTGTAACGGAACCCATACCCACGCTACAGGCCCTGCTCCCACTCCTGGGAACATACGGGACGATCTCGGGTTACAAAGTGAACGTAGAAAAATCCAGTGCACTCCCAATAAACCTCACACAGCCGGACTTAAACAAAATCACCTCAGAACACCACATACGTATTACACCAACATGCCTTTCATATCTGGGCATCAAATTACCGGCAGACATAACTACGCTCCACAGACTGAACTACACACCTATGATAGAAAAACTCATCTCGGACATGGAGACCTGGGCGGATAAACCCATATCCTGGATAGGGAGAATACACTCAATCAAAATGAATGTCTTGCCCCGAATTGTATTCCTTTTCCAGGCACTACCCATACCCATCACGAAACATAACCTCATCCCCTTACAACGAGCAATAGACAGGTTCATATGGCAAGACAAGAGGCACAGAGTAGCCCGCAACACACTGTATCGCCCTAGATCGAGAGGAGGGTTGGGACTACCCCACCTTCACTTTTACTACATAGCCGCCCAGATGGCACAAATAGCCCTATGGCACACCCCCCCAGAGACCAGACGGTGGGTAGATCTGGAATCAGCACTAATGAGATCCGACCTCCCACAATTCTACATCTGGACACCAAAGGAGCACAGAGCGCTCCTGAGAACGGCGTGCCCGGCCATCACCAACTCTATCCAATTATGGGACACCTATGCCATCAAATACGAACTCACCACTGCGACTTCCCCTCTCACCCCAATTTACCGTAACAGGGCATTCACACCAGGCATGAGACCCCGGGACTTTAGAGGCCTGGAACACGCAGGACTCCAGAGGGTGCACCAACTATACACAGGCGACACGATAGTAGCATTCCCAGATCTACAATCCAGAACAACCCTGAAGCCAGCCGACTTCTTTAGATATTTACAACTCAGACACTACGCGGCCCAAGCGACGGTAAAAACCGCCGCTAAAACCATCCCAACCTTCTTTGAGCGCATCTGCCTAGCGGAACAATATCAAAGAGGCTTAATCACCCAGCTGTACTCCCACCTCTGTTCCACCACACGGGAATGGGGGACCCTGCAATACACTGATAAATGGGAAATTGACTTGGGGGAAACCCTAGAGGGTATAGACTGGCAAGATATTTGGGAAGCTAATACCAAAACCTCCATCTGTGTAACGATGCAAGAACAGGCATATAAGACGATGCTCAGATGGTATATTACCCCGGTCCAACTCTATCACATGAAGAAAACACCCACAGATCTCTGTTGGCACAACTGCGGAGAGAAGGGGACGTATGCACACATGTGGTGGTATTGCCCCACGATAAAAACTTACTGGGAAAACATCCAGAAGCTTGTATCGCAGATTTTAAATAGACCAATAGGCCTAAACCCCTGGACCTTCCTCCTAGCCAGACCCCTTGACGATTTGCCCAGACAAGAACAACAATTGCTCAACAAGATAGCTCTAGCTGCTAGAAAGGCACTGGCCCAAACTTGGTTGCAGCCCACCCCCCCCCCATTGTCCACGGTGCTCAACAAAATCAGAGAGTGTCATCTCATGGACAAATTAACGGCCCAAATGAGAGGCACTATGAAAGCATTCACAAAGGTATGGGAACCATGGGATAATTACACTGACGACTAATTAGTCACGAGTGACGTCCAAGACCACCCCTTCCTCCTCCCCCTCCCCCCCCCCTCCTTTCTACCAACAGTTTTCCACCACCCCTTCCCTTAATTATAGGCCGAACTCACCGGTAACTCGGCCTATACGTTCAACACATCCACACCATTGCAACAAAACGTTAATTTTGTAATATTGTTATTTGGTCAAAAGTTGCACGCTAAAGTTATCACTGTTCCTAAGTGTTGTTCATACTATATTATTGAAAAATATTGAAAAACAATGACAGACGGATGTTTCATACGTATGATCTAAATGGCTGATTATGTAAACCACGTGTACGATTTTGAGGCTTCTGCGCAAGCCATATAACTGCATAACCCACATATGTCTGTCACTGACAAAATAAAGAATTATAAAAAAAAAAAAAAAAAAAAAAAATACAGTGCATGCATCACAGTTCAAATAAATTCAACAATAATCCCTTTCCTTTACTCATGTGGCCAAAGCCACCTCCCTCAACCTCGTAGTGTCCCCGCTCGGAGAATGACTTCCTCAAGTCTCACTACCAGCGGCCACAGAAAACAGCTAACACCGGCCCGAGATCTGTATGCCTCCCCCGTTACAGTGGTCCAATAAGTGTGACCACCACTATCCTCATCCTCGTAGCGCCCCTACGGACCCACCCGTAAGTCTCACTACCCCGTGGTGATGGAGACAGCAATGCCTGCCCGAATCCACGCGCCACAAATAAAACTGGAATGCCACCAGCCTCAGAGCTCGAGGCTGGAGGATACCACCTCTCTGCAAGCAGAGCAACGTGCACAATGAGGCTAGCTAGGCTATCAAAGTGACACCATGGGGAATCCCCAGGAAGCAATGAGTCTACACCCTTCCACAGACTCCCCCCACCTCTTTTTCCTTACTGCTGCAGCTACCTAGCACCTAAAAGAGGTAAACAGGCAAAAGAAGACCCCCAGGAAAACTTCCACAGGTCCACCCCCCTTTTTCCCTACAGCCACAGCCACGTGGCTCCTAAAAGGGGTAAACAGGCAACAGAGGACCCCCAGGCAAACACCCACAGGTCCACCCCCCTTTATCCCAAAAGGGGCAAACAGACAAACAAAGGACCCCCAGGCAAACTACCACAGGTCCACCCCCCTTTATCCCAAAAAGGGGTAAACAGACAAACACTCTACCCGGGCACTTAAGCTAAAGACAGACCAATACAAACACACCCAGGCAACAGATAGTCAAAATGCAGGTAAAAAGTATTAACAAATAAGGTATAGGTTCTCTGGGCAATATATTACCTGTCTTTGATGTCCTCTTGGCAGCAGTCACAGACACTTGGACAGATAAATCAAAGGGGAAAAGAAACATACCGGGGCTGCTGCAGTCTCCACCGTGTATTCAGAGGTGATCAATCTCCTTCCTTCCCCCAGGATTCATCTACCCAGGTCTCGTGGCATACATTGTTACATATTACAGGAACCTGATAATTCCGGTGTTAGTCATATTCTTCTAGAAAATACATTCTCTTTCTAATATTCTAAATGCTGTTGGGAAAATCTGTCATATAATGAAGTTAAATGGAGTTAGTGCAAAAATTTAATAAAGGTTTTTTAATAATTCTACATCAGTTGTATGTCAATGTGTCTGTCTGTATGGGTCAGTGTGTGTATATGAGTCTGTGTGCATCAGTCTACATGGGTTAGTGCGTGTGTTATTTTGAATGGTCAGTGTGTGTCTACTTGAGTCAGCGTGTGTGTTATTCTGCATGACTGGGTGACGCAAATGGGGCTGCAAATTTGTTTTCGCATAGGGCACCAAAACTGCTTACACCGGCCCTGCCGGGTCGCTATGCATGAGGACGTCCAGTGTCACTGGAATGCCCATAGGAAAGCAGTGATGCGAGTGCGGCCATAGCCATAGTGAAGGCGGACCCCAGCCAGCACCGAGGGACCTTCACGTTGGACCAAGGTAAGTGACAGAAAGGGAAGCTATAGTGCCAGGAAAAAGTGTTTGTTTTCCTGGCACTATAGTTTCCCATTAACTGACAAAGTCCAACTTATTTCTGCCTCAATGCCAACATATCCCATTCTTGGCAGGTCCTATTCTAACAACCTAATACCTGTTCTGAGATTAATCCACTTATTGTGAAATCCTTTCTCCTCAGGCTCTCTGCAGGGCAATGTTAAATAGGGCCCTGGAATGAGGGGTGCAAAACCAAGGGAACAAGCCTTTGTTCACAATTATATTTACATATAAACCAAAAAGGCTGCACTCTCCTAAACATGCATAATATTATAAGGGTGCTGCTGGGCCAATTACAACATACAAGATCTGGCACACTCACTCAACACCAACTTCAAAGCTCACACAACTTTAATAGGTTTTTTTTTTTTTAAACACCTAACACAAAAATAATGTGGATTCAGTATATGATCTTACATGGATTACATAATCCTTCCACAATGCCAATGGACTCCATTTTATGTATATCTTGTTTTAAGGGAGGTCATATAAAATTGCTTGTTTTGTGTATTTAATTCTTAGTTAGGCAATATCACTTTGCTTGAAACCAGAAATACACTGTAACAATCTTTTTTTCTAGCATTTACTATTTTGGGCAATTAGTGCAATTCATTTAAGACATGCATAGTTTATAACTAACTACACATACAAACCTAAATGTATAGGGAGGAAAATTAGACTTTCTATCAGTATACATTTCTGTGCTCTTTGGATTGTGGCTTTCCTGGATTTCCTTGGATTTGGATGTCACTGTGAGCAGACTAGACCCACATTCTGAGTCTCGGACAATCAAACTAAACACTCTTAATTCAAGGCCTGAGCCTCAACTTAGTCACAAGCTCAGTCAGCTCAGAAGCACAATACAAAGTACAAGGTCAGTCTGGCCAAGCAGCCAAGTTCAGCAACATACCAGCAGTTTGCAGCAGCTTTAAACAGCAAATAATAATAATGAAAACATTAAATCTACATCTTTCTCATTCACTTTCCCACTCTTTGTCTGGTCGGATATAACCTTTTAACAGCACCAATACCAGTTTTATCAACGCACCCAGTTCCATCACACACAATATACAAAAAATGTACTGTATATATTAGAGTATAAGCCGACCAGAATATAAGCCGAGGCCCCTAATTTTACCCCAAAAAACTGGGAAAACTTATTGACAAGTATAAGACTAGGGTGGGAAATGCAGCAGCTACTGGTAAATTTCTAAATAAAATTAGATCCTAAAAAAATTATATTAATTGAATATTTATTTACAGTGTGTGTATATAATGAATGCAGTGTGTGTGTATGAGTGCAGTGTGTGTTGCAGAGCCTTGGTGGGGGGTGGGCATTTTTATTATTATTATTTTTTAATTGTAATTTTTTTGTTGTATTATTATTTTTTATTTTATTATTTATTTATTTTTTTCGTCCCCCCTCCCTGCTTGATACATGGCAGGGAGGGGGGCTCTCACTCCCTGGTGCTCCAGTGCCATTGGCAGTTCAGTGGAGGGGGGCTGGCAGGAAGCACTTACCTCTCCTGCAGCTCCCTTCTCCTCCGTGCCGGTCCGGTCAGCTCCCTCTGCAAGTCCCAGTGTAAGTCTCGCGGCCGCACTATGACCATGCGGCTCTCGCGAGACTTACACTGGGAGCTGACCGGACCGGCGTGGAGGAGAAGGGAGCTGACAGGAGAGGTAAGCGCTCATTGCCAGCCCCCAGTCTGTAATATGGCAATGTAAATTGCCATAATACAGACATCGACTCGAGTATAAGTCGAGTTGGGGTTTTTCAGCACAAAAAAATGTGCTGAAAAACTTGACATATACTCGAGTATATACGGTACTTTTATTTTACAGAAAGTCATGCTTTTATAAAGACATGGAGGTGTATATTATGCTGATTTCTCTCTTTTACTCACAACCACAGCAAAGCGAAACAAATAGTACAATATCTATAAATATCACAGTGTAAGAGCAGGAACTGCATAGGTGCAGCTGGTGACATTACTCCACAAATTATCTCTCAGTATAGGCTATAAATAATAATAGTGCTGCCAATCAAACATCCTCTTTCTTGAGGACAAATATCCTTTGTCTTCAAAAGGGGTAAATGTCCACCAGAACTGGGACAGAAAACATAAAATCCATATACTCCATTGTAAGACAAGAAGAAGAAAATAAAAATAAACTTCCATCCTCGGAACTTCAGACTGAAAAGAAGAGCGCAAAAAAGTTGGTAATGGTGTTACATAGTTACATAGCAGAAAAGAGACTTGCGTCCATCAAGTTCAGTCTTCCTCACATATGCTTTTGCTGTTGATCCAAAAGAAGGCAAAAAACCCAGTCTGAAGCGCTTCCAATTTTGCAACAAACTAGGAAAAAATTCCTTCTTGACCCTAAAATAGCAGTCAGATGTCTCCTTGGATCAAGCATCTATTAGCCCACTAATTAGAAATTATATCCCTGTATGTTATGTTTTTGCAAGTATTTATCCAATTGCAGTTTAAACATCTGTATAGACTCTGACAAAACCACCTCTTCATGCAAAGAATTCCATATCCTTATTGCTCTTACTGTAAAAAAACCTTATCTTTGCCTTAGATGAAATCTCCTTTCTTCCAGCCTAAATGTGTGACCTCGTGTCCTATGTATAGCCCTGTTTATGAATAGATTTCCAGATAATGGTTTGTACTGGCCCCAAATTTATTTGTATAATATTATCATATCCCCTCTCAGGCGCTGTTTTTCCAAACTAAAGAGATTTAAATTTTGTAACCTTTCTTCGTTAACTAAAATGCTCCATTGCTTTTATCAATTTTGTAGCTCGTCTCTGCACTTTTTCTTTTGCCATGATATCTTTCTTTAGAACAGGTGCCCAGAATTGCACAGCATATTCAAGGTGTGGTCTTACCAGCGATTTATAAAGAGGCAAAATGATATTTTCATCCTGAGAATTTATGCCCCTATTTATATATGACAAAACCTTACTGGCCTTAGCAACTGCAGATTGACATTGCATATCGCTGTCTAATTTGTTGTCTATAACAATTCCCATATCCTTCTTGTGTGCGGTTATCCCTAATTCACTACCATTTAGGGTGTAAGTTGCTTGTGCATTCTTGACCCCGAAGTGCATAACTTTGCATTTGTCTACGTTACATTCTATCTGCCGTTTTAGTGCCCAGTCCCCCAATCTATCTAAATCCCTCTGCAGCAAAGCAATATCCTGCTCACATTTTATTACTTTACAAAGTTTTGTGTCATCTGCAAACACTGATACATGGCTTTCAATGCCTATTTCACGATCATTTATAAATATGTTGAATAGAAGCGGTCCCAAAACAGAACCCTGAGGGACGCCACTTACCAATTTTGTCCAGCCTGAAAATGTACCATTAATAACAACTCGCTGTACTCTATCCTTAAGCCAATGTTCTACCCAAGAACAAGAATATTCATCTAGACCAATTTCTATTGTGAGGAACCGTATCAAATGCCTTGGAAAAATCCAAGTAGATCACATCCACTGCAACACCCTGATCTATACTTCTACTTACTTCTTCGTAAAATGCAATTAGGTTAGTTTGATATGACCTATGTTTCATAAAACCATGCTGATTATTGCTAATAACAAGGTTCTTCCCAATGAATTCCTGAAAATGATCCCTTAATAGCCCTTCAAATATTTTGCCAGTCACAGAAGTTAAGCTCACATGTCTAGTTTCCAGGCAAGGATTTTGAACCTTTTTAAATATAGGAACAACATCTGCCTTCCTCCAATCCTCCGGTAAAATACCTGAAACATTTAGATAGATGTCAGAAGGTTTATAACTCCTTTGAAGTTGTGACTCCAGAGCCGCTCTGCAAGGTGTAAAATGTTACCCATGAGCTGCATGTAAGTCTAGCTTCAATGTAAATAACTCGCTTATACCATATGCCTCTATAGCCCCTCTTACAAGGCTTCTTTTGATATGCTAATGGTCATTGAGATTTAAGATAACACTTGTGTTCCAGTGTAATATCCAAAAGAAACATTCATAATTAACCCACAGATTAATAATCATGCCTCATATTATGCATATTTAGAATGGGACAAACGCAATCCCCGAAACAAGTCTAGACATGGTTAGCGGAGCTCAAGCAGTTTGGAAGTAATTGTGATGTCCATTATATTAGGTCCTAGTAGGGTATGAGACATATCTATTAAATGGAAAAATTACAACTCATAGATGTAATTTCTATTTCTGTGGCTGTGGAAAGCACAAAAGAGGAGATAAAAACAAGTTTCTATTTGTATTGGTGTTGGTCTGAAACACAAGGGCATGGTCACCTATTATTCTCATAGGTGAGCATTCCCTCCAGCTTTGGGAATCTGAAACCTGCGATAAATCCAGAGGGTATATATCCAATGATATTTAAATGTCTGGTGTACTTGCTTGGGGCCACATTAAAATGAGTGAGTCCCCATCTTTCCTTGACGAAGAGCCCTCCAGGTAGAATTATTTCTATGGTCTGACAGACCAAAATGGGCATTAGCAGAGGCTTGTCTGTCTGATTGGCTGACATTACAGTAATATGGTTGTGTAACTACTATTACTACATTATCACATAGTAATACTGTAATGTAGTGTTATTAACCATGAGAGAGGCTGTATTAAATTAGCAAGAAACAATTTTAGGTTTACATTCGCATAAACATTTCTTACGCACAAAATTATGGATCAGAAAAAAAATTAAAATGTGGGAACATTGCCCTGTGTCCTGGCATTTATGTGGATGTTATTTTGACACATACCACTTAAAGGGAAACTGTAGGCACCCAGTGCACTTCAGGTAATTGAAGTAGTTGGTGCAATGTCCCATAACCCTACAGTGGTAATTATTTCAGTTTCTGAGAAACTGCAATAATTACCAATGAGGGTTAACTCCACCTCTAGCGGTGGCCTACCTGTGGGGATATTTATGGGATAATAATAGTAAACAGTTGAGAATTGCCCACTATTTCAATTCTCAGATCCCAAAGATCGTTATTGTGTAAGTGAAATGTATTCCATATAAATAAAATCACAATTTGTTATAAAAATAGATACAATTTATTGTGACAATTTAAATAATAATAATAATATGTAACATGCGTGATAATAATCAATGAATATTCAGTATAACATAGTATGCAATACAATATGGTAATGTAAAAACATCTTCCAATGGCTAAGACAAGATTTATGACTGTCTTTCAAAGAGAGAAAGTGAAAGTTTCACACAGAGAAAGCTTCCACCGAATAGCCATAAAAACTTTAGCTGACAGTTAAAATAATAACCCTTTCAATGCTGGTTAGACCTCCTAGGTAATTAAGACCTATTCTCATGTAATTTTAAATAAAATAACATTTATATCATCTCATTAGTCATTTCCTGGAACCATCCAATAAGATTAATCTACCATGTTCTATAAGCAGAATTTTAACTTGCCTAAACAGATATTTTATCTTATTTTAGAGCAAATCAATACACCTGGATAAATATCACGATATGCTAACATGTGATATGTCACATTAAATACATAATTATTTTTTTCTATCTGCAGAATAGAATGTTTAATCATATACTTTTTAGTTAACTAAGATTTCTAAATATCGAAATCTGATCGTGATTAATCCAGTCATATATCATTTGTAATTTTAGTTACCTAGCCAGGGAGACAGAAGGGTAACAGGTAGGCACTTGTGGAGTTCACTGTGCCGAGGTAAAATAGGGTTAGGACCTCTCTCAGACAGTAGGTTCTTTACTGGGATTGGGGCTTGGGGGTTTTGTTTGTGGGAATTTTTGGTTTTTTCCCCCTCCCCCCCTCCCCCCCTGGAGGTGTTCCTCCACCCTTACCCTTTACTCCTTTCTCTACCTACTTATACCTTTACACTTTGCAGATTGGAGGAATTCATACCAACCACTTTGGGTTTGGTTATCTCCCTGTTTAGTAGTTGGTAGGATTTGTATGTGTATTTACACATCTAATCCTTGTACCCTGTCTTCTCTTCCTGTCTATTTTATTCCCCTATATCCCTAGGATTATTAAAGGCAGGGACTCCCTTCTCATCACTACTCTCCCAATTAGGGGCCTTTTGGGGTTCCATTTTTTCAATTTTTGTTATTTATCAAGTGTGGGTTATTCCCCAGCAGGGAGTAGGTAGTAGGGCTTTTTTCATTTTCTTCTGTACAATTTTCCAATATAGGTGTTATGCACCAACCTTTAGCCCTTTAAACATCTTTTCTATAGAGTATACATTTAAAGCGGATTGATTATTTAGCCATTTAAGTCCATGGCAGGATTTCTTACTAACAAAGTAGACCACAAACAATGGTGCTCAGATGCGGATGCCATTTTTTCCACTAATTCTCCACCCAAAACGTTACCTCCAGTAGATATACAGAGTGGTTTTAACAAATTAACTAAGGTCTTCAAACAACAAATTAAAACAAGTTGGGAGATCTCAACTTTGGAGACATATATTGCTAAAAAAATCATACCTAGAGGTCTAAGAGTTCTGGTTCCTCCATCTAGGAATATTGAAATAGAAGGCTTTAATCAAGAATGGGAGGACGCAGCAGTTAAATGCTCCACCACATTTATGTCAATTATATGTAAATATGAGACATTACATCTAGCTAAAATTCAACAAAATCTAGATGAGGAGATTGAAAACATTCAAAGGTTCAAAGATGAACCTCAGTTCCAAACTCTAGAAGTAAAGCTCAAATCTAATTTGGATAAGTTTTCTTATCAAATAAAAATTAAAAAACATCATAAATTCGTAAGAGACACCTCAGATTTTGAGACAGGCAGAGTTTATCGCCAGACGAAAAGGAGAACTAGAGTTGATTCAGATCATTTTAGCACATCTGAATATGAGTCAACAGACAATGAAGGGGACAATTTAACCAGTAACCCTGTACCAGCAGCACCAAAGAGTATATTAAGAAAAGGGGTGGATTTTTTAGGGTTGCGACAGGCGGACGAAGTACAACGTCCCAGAACGAGGCAGTCACAGAGAGGCAGGGGTCGGAGACCATACCGACGCTAACCACTAGTGATTTAAAGGTTATAAATCTATCCTCACTAACCCTAACAGATGTATAAACTAAAATACTCTCTAAAGGTTTGTCCTTTGTACCCACCCCAATTTTTAATAAATTCACGTGGACAAAGGATTTGCATCTGTTCGCCCGTAAGCTTGCCTTACACAAGTATCACACACATAAAAAAGAAGTAAAAGCATTGAGTCTAGGTCTGACAGTCACAGATATGGACTGCCTAGACACTTTGATCGAACTCCTTGACTCTAATGATCCTATAGACAATACTCCAACCACAAATCTCGCACCTAAAAGTCGATTTACCCCTCATCTGAAGGACTACAAAAATATTGCAGTCTTTCTAGATATGGTTTGTAGGGATATTGAAAAAGCAGATTTGGGAGATCAGAAAATCAAAATCTGCAGCAATCTGACTAATAAAGAAAAAATTGCATTAAAACAATTTACTGAGTATGATGACCTGGTGATTAAACCATCCGATAAGGGCGGGAATGTAGTGCTTATGGACCGGTCTAACTATATCCAAATGGCACAACACCTTCTGGATGATAGGGAAACCTATCAGACCCTTAGTCATGATCCCACCTCACAATACTGTATTGAAATTAAAACTCTGTTGAACCAAGCCTTATTAGATCAAGTAATTACTAAAAGTGAGTTTGACTTTATGTCGGTTAAACAGCCAGTACTCTCAACATTTTACAGCTTGCCAAAAGTCCACAAGTCTCTAGACAATCCATCTGGGAGACCAATTGTGTCGGGCTGTGGCAACCTGACTCAGAATTTGAGTATATACCTTGATAAAATCTTGTCACCTTTGGTGTCAAAATTACCATCTCACATTAGAGATACTAAGCAGATGCTTAATTTTCTGAAGGACCTATGCATACCAGAGAAGGCATGTCTATGTAGCCTAGATGTGGAATCTTTGTATAGTTCCATCCCACATGTGAAGGGCATTGATAATATCAGAACTATTTTGGAACAAGAGTCCCAGTTCTCAAATCTCCATATTGATTTTGTCTCAAATGTACTCAGAATGGTATTGACTAGGAACATCTTTCTATTTAATGGCATCATTTACCAACAGATAAAAGGGACGGCTATGGGGACCCCATGTGCTCCGTCCTATGCCAATCTTTATCTGGGGACTTGGGAGAATCAAATCCTAAAAGCGCCACAATTACGGAAATATTCCGAGTCAATATCATGCTGGAAAAGGTACATCGACGACGTACTAATCGTCTGGAAAGGGTCTACCAAGGATTTTGAAGATTTTGTTAAAATTCTGAACATAAATGACTTTGATTTAAGATTCACCAGTGAGCTAGGTGGGAATAAAATTAACTTCTTGGATATTACTATCGAAATTAAGGAAGGGGGAATGGTACAAACGACTTTGTTCAAAAAACAAACAGCTACAAATAGTTTTTTAAACTGGACTAGTTACCACCCTCAGCCACTTAAGGCCGGCATCCCAATAGGCCAGTATCTCTGTTTGAGACGGAATTGCTCATCCACAGAGGACTTTAAAATTAAAGCCTGGGAGCTAAGGAGAGCCTTTAAGGAAAAGGGGTACCCGAATAGGGTCCTTCGTAGGGCCTACACCAGAGCCATCAAAACTGACCGCGATACACTTCTCACTGACGAGAATGCACAAACAGGGGATAAAAAACTGATTCGATGCATCGCCACATACGATGCTGGGTGGGACTATATGATGGACTCTCTTAAGCGGTATTGGCCGATCCTTAAATCAGATCCACATCTCAAACAAGTAATTACTCCTTTTCCCTCAGTAACGGCAAGGAGGGGAAGAAATTTCAGAGATACTTTGGTCCAGAGTCACCTGGCACCAAGAAAAAGAGGCACCAATAACTACTTACCGAAAGGCTCGTATAGGTGCGGGCATTGTAGCGCATGTGAGTTTATGGAAAGAAAGTCCAAGGAATTCACTGATAGCAGCAATACAGAGGTTTTCCCTGTTCGATCATTTTTTAACTGCAGAACGGAGGGCGTGATTTATTTACTAACCTGTTCATGTGGTATCAAATATGTGGGGAAAACCTTTAGAGCTTTTAAACTGCGGATCAGGGAACACATTAACTCAGTTAGGAGACCGTTAGAAACTCCTATATCCCGCCACCTTAGAATACACCATCAAAATTCCTCTAAAAAATTGAGGTTTATGGGAATTGAGCACATTCCTCAGACCCAAAGAAAAGGTGATTGGGATACGAAACTTAAACAGCGTGAGTCCTTTTGGATTTACAGACTGAAGACCCTTTCCCCTGCTGGACTAAATGAAGGCTTTTCATTTACCGCTTTTTTATGATTATGACTACTCTTCGAGATGTAATATATAATTAGGGACATCCCTCATAAGTCCTGTGTATATAGTAAATAAGTTGGACACTTGTATATAGTCACTGTTCAAGTAAATGTATATATCACCCTTTGCATGCTTTGCTTATTAAGGTATCCAGTGTGAGATTTAACAATGGGACTATCAATCTGGACATTTTGTATGTCTCTTCTGGATTTATCAGGTTTATTTGTTATGCTGCTAAATAGGGAGAACGATAGAGATGTATGTAACTCTCAATATTCCTTCATAGCAGCTCCCCCCCTTTTATACTCTCATCACTGGGTCTCTCGTTTATATGTTTTTGTTTGGGTATGTTAGGAATACTTGTTATACAGCTATGTTTATTATAGGACCCTATGCATTGATATCTTAGCTATACATTACTATGACATTGTGGCAATAGGACCATTATTCCTGGCTTAATAGCCAGAGGTAGGTCTGATAGACTTATGACCCACCTATTATGTGCCAAACTCCCCTTCAGAGTATGATGGGCTGCTCTGGACACATAGAATCTGGTGGGTCCCTTTAAGTATGCCAGTTCGAGTCACTGGAGGGATCCTACGTAAACTGTATGCTGCATGGGGGGCTGGGTTTGGAAAATTCAATGACGTCAAGATTGACGCGATCTAAACCACTCCCCCCCCACATCCCCACGTTGGTATTACCCAATTGAATAGCGTTCGCCTGCGGTCACATGATCCAAGCAGTAACCCAATCACGGACGGTGTGGGCTGCGTGGTGACCAATCAGTGAACCGCAGATGGAAGGGTATTACCCAATCGAACGGCGTCTGCCTGTGGTCATATGGTCCAAACAGCAGCCCAATCACAGACTGTGTGGGCTGCTTTGTGACCAATCAGCGAACCACAGGAGACGGAATGGGGATACACACGCTGGATACACACCAGCAAACTGTTACAAGTTAATTGTTACAACCCCTATATAAACGAGCAGAAAGCCATGCAAAGGTTCATTACTCCTGACGACGGCGTGTTAGCACGCTGAAACGCGCGTCGAGTTTTCATTTAATTTTTTATTTTATTTTGGTCAGTTTGTTCACTGAGGTAGCACTTATGGATTAGTTTAATTTAAGTTGATTTGTAATTTTAGTTACCTAGCCAGGGAGACAGAAGGGTAACAGGTAGGCACTTGTGGAGTTCACTGTGCCGAGGTAAAATAGGGTTAGGACCTCTCTCAGACAGTAGGTTCTTTACTGGGATTGGGGCTTGGGGGTTTTGTTTGTGGGAATTTTTGGTTTTTTCCCCCTCCCCCCCTCCCGGTGTTCCTCCACCCTTACCCTTTACTCCTTTCTCTACCTACTTATACCTTTACACTTTGCAGCTTGGAGGAATTCATACCAACCACTTTGGGTTTGGTTATCTCCCTGTTTAGTAGTTGGTAGGATTTGTATGTGTATTTACACATCTAATCCTTGTACCCTGTCTTCTCTTCCTGTCTATTTTATTCCCCTATATCCCTAGGATTATTAAAGGCAGGGACTCCCTTCTCATCACTACTCTCCCAATTAGGGGCCTTTTGGGGTTCCATTTTTTCAATTTTTGTCAGTCATATATCATGCTATTTGAAACATTTTAATTAAATTAGATTAATTAAACGAAACCAGTATATTTACCAGTTAAAGAGATGTTCTCAGGTAGCTAAGTGTCAAGGAATGTTTCTTTCTTGCCTACTTTGTCTTGCTTTGCATCCTTCTGCCTCCTTTTGCTTTCTCTGCATTCTCTGCATTGACCCTCTTTTCCCTTTGTCTTAACTTTTAAAGGAAAAAATCACTAGGTGATAGACCAATAGAAACACTGGAGGTGTGGTTACCTTCCAGATAACAATTTAAGTATTTGGTCTATAGAGGGCAGTCTCGTCCCACTAAACATACCTGTCCAGGAAAGAGTTAACTTTTCCTGCTGGCTATTTTGACGTCATTTAGCTTATCTTTATGGTTGTCTATAATTTAAGTTTTCTGTCAGATCAAACAGTTTCTTTGGGCTTTTTTCAGACTATGTGTCTCCAATTCCTGCTGCAATTTCTAAAACTGACAGTTTAACCCCTTAAGGACCAAACTTCTGGAATAAAAGGGAATCATGACGTGTCACACACGTCATGTGTCCTTAAGGGGTTAAACTTAATTTCAACTTCTAAATGACCACAACAGACGTTATACAATATCGAAAGTAAAACTAATTACGAAGTCTTATCTGGTCACTGGCTTCTTCCTTCTCCCTTCTCTGTTAGACTCATTGTATCACTTGGTTTGTTTATGCAAAGCATTCCTTTAGCTCTGGCAAAGTGGTTAGTTTTACAGAAAGGATAGAAATCTTGTGTCTTTTGTTAGTTTGAAAATAACAAAATGGAGTCTGGTCTGTTCAGAGTGACTCTGACAATATACATTTTAATTTCTATCATAGAACAAAATGTCTGCCGATATAAATACCCTGACATACCAGACAACCATTAGAGGGACTTACGGAATCGAAATGGACCTTTTGTTTGTTATCCGACGCTTGACATGAGGACCTCCAGCGTCAGATTTGTCCTCATAGGAAAACATTGAATAATGCTTTTCTTTAAATACACATTTTTTTTTTTAATTCTTTATTTTTGGTCTGACGATCAAGGTGATACACAACAATGTAGGTATACGAATGCATGTGACAACGCAGTGTCAGAGAGTGTTTTGCAGAATGCAGATTGTATGGATTAATACAGTCATTAGACATATATTGTGCACTCCGTGTGCATCTCCGTCAGATATTTTCTGTTATGTAGGCAAGCAAAGGTAACTATGTATAATGGTAGTAGTATGGAGGAGCAGGTTTGGGGGGCATAGGGTCTCCCCGCGTCCCCGTGGGGCACAGGAGTAGTCCCTCATTCCCCCTTGTTGTCTGCGTCTCAGCTGTGTGTGTAAGCCTGTTACTCCTCGTGCCAGCTTGTTTGTCTGGGGTGCTTGCATTCAATGAACACTTAGAAAGGAAAGATAGAGAACTAGAGACAAGTAGAGTTAGGAAGTAGCAGCCTAAGATGATCTCCTGGGGGTCCAGAGACAGGGGTCGTCAGTCTCCTCTGACTGCGCCCCGTGTCTTGGTTTTGACCGTAAACCCGTCCTGTGGTGCCGCTACCACCTGTTCGGGTTCCGGTGTGACAGTAGCCGATGGGGGAATCCCAATTATTGCCACTGCTATATAGCACGTGGATGCCGCCCCACGCCCCGGGCCGTGGCTCTAGGTGTCGAACTGCTCCCACAGATCCCACACCTTGTGGAACTTGGTTATAGTGTTTTGCACCTGGGCGGTTAGTTTATCCATTAAATAGTTGTCTCGCAACTTTGTCTTGACCAGAGATATCTGCGGAGGGTCCGGGCATGACCACTGTTGTGCCAAGGCCCTACGGGCCGCTAGGTATATCATGTTTAGAAATCTTTGTTCGTGTCTGGGGAGGCCCTCCGTGGGTCTGGATAGCAGGCATGCCAACGGGTGCAGCGCCAGTCGTTTTTGTACAATTTGTGAACCAAGTTCTACGATGCTGCGCCAGTACGTCGAGACCCTCGGGCATTCCCACCACATGTGTATGTAGGTGCCCCGCCCCCACACAGATGCCAGCAGTCGTCTGTGGGGCTCAACCCCATGCAATTTTGTTTCACTGGTGTCATGTACCATCGGAAAAGTGTTTTATAAGACTGTTCTTGAAGTGTTATGCATATTGTGGTTTTGGTGCATGCCTCCCAGATGTCCTGCCACGTTCCCTCCAGTACCTCCCCCAGGTCGGCTTCCCACTGGTCAGTGTATCGTAGCGTGCCCTCCCTGTCCAGAGCCCCGTTGAGATGGTTGTACAGTTTAGATTGGGTAGTCTCAGTGGTGTCAGGGCAGCCTTCCGCACTTCGGGCGTCAGCGCAAAGTCCCGGATTTGCAAGTACCTGAAGTAGTCTCTCGTTCATAAAGTGGCTTTGGTGCTTAGGTGCTCGTATGTAACTATGTTTTGGTTCACATATAAGTGTACGTAGCGTTGTAGCCCTGTGGCCTCTATCCCCTTATAGTCCTGGGCCCTCATCCCTGGGGGAAATGCCCTATTCCTAGAAAATGGTGCCATGGGGGACGGGTGTGAGCTTAGGGCGAATTTCGTGTTATTTGGTCCCATATTTGTATGGAGTGGAGTATGGCCGGGTTCGTGGTGCGCAGTATGGTTCTTTGTGCTCTAGGTGTCCATATGAAAAACTGTGGGAGGTCCTGACCCGTCATTAGTGACTCCATGTCTACCCATCTTCTCCTATCTGGGGGTGTGTGCCATTGTATGATCTGAGTAAGTTGCGCCGCTAAGTAGTATGCATGTATATTAGGCAGTCCCAATCCCCCCTGGGTTTTGGTCTATACATGAGGGCGCGTGCTATTCTCGGGCGTTTATTATGCCAGATGAAGGCGTTGATCGTCCGCTGCATGCCTGTCAGGTTCCCCCGAGTTACTCGTATCGGGAGTGCCTGAAAGAGGAACAGTAGCCTCGGCAGCACATTCATTTTTATAGAGTTTACTCGCCCTAGCCACGAGATGGGTCTGTCTGTCCACTGCTACAGTTCTGTGATGAGGGTTCGGATGAGGGGTGTGTAGTTGCGGGTGTATAGGGCAGATGTATTTGCTGTTAGGCGGACTCCCAAGTACATAAAATCTTCGGTCGTGATCTTTAAGTGATATTTGCTGCGTATGTGTGCTATATCTGGGGGTCCCAAATGGAAGGACATAGCCACTGATTTGGAGTAGTTGATTTTGTACCCAGTGATATTCCCAAATCGCTCCAGTAAGAGCGTTAAGTGGTGGAGTGAGGTCATGGGTTCCTGAAGCGTCAGCAGAATGTCATCAGTGTACGCCGAAACCGTGAATGGTGTGCCCCTGATTTCAATGCCTTTGATGTGCGGGTGTTGCCGAATAGCCTGTAATAGGGGTTCTAAGGATAGGGCGAATAGTAAAGGGGACAGAGGACAGTCCTGTCTGGTGCCATTCCCTAGTGTGAAAGGCGTTTTACGTGCCCCCGTTATGAGTATTTGTGCCCTCAGGTCGGTATATAGTGCTTGTATCGCTGTCACAAATGTCTCTGCGAACCCCTGAAAACGGAGAAGCCCGAACAGGTAAGGCCAAAGCACCCTGTCGAATGCCTTCTCCGCATCCAGTGACAGCGCCAGAGAAGGCCCCTTGGATTCCCCCATATGCCATATCGTGCTATCTCCCCGATGTGTGTTTTCATATAGTTGGCGGCCGGGTATAAAGCCCACCTGGTCTGGGTGAATCAGGCGCGGGAGTAGGGGGGTAAGTCTGGATGCTAATATTTTTGCAAATATCTTGAGGTCGGTATTTATGAGCGATATTGGCCTGTAACTAGGGGCTAGTGTGTCGTCTTTTCCCGGTTTTGGCAAGAGCACGACGTTTGCCGTTGCCATGTCTCTGTCGGGCGTCCCACCCTGCATAAAGTGGTTACTGAGGGCTGTGAGGGGAGGGGCTAGCACCTCTTTGAATTGCTTATAGTAACTAATGTCATATCCGTCCAGTCCTGGTGCCTTATTGCCTTTCAGGGATGCTATAGCTGATTCTACCTCGGTTTGCGTGATCGGTTCTCGTAGAGTGGCTGCCTCTGCCCCACTCACTGTGTGAATGTTGTGTTCGCAGAGAAATTGGTGTATGCTCGCCATATAGGGCGTGCTGATGGCCTGGAGGTGGGTGGAGTGATTACAGAGGTCTGAGAAGTATGACGTGAACACTGCATTAATAGTATCTGGCATCTTAACTAGTGCATTTGTTGGTGTGCGTATTTTCGTTATGGTTTTGCCTTGCAGCCGCGGGCAAAGCACCCTGGCCAAGAGTGTATCTGTTTTATTTGCCTTTTAGTAGAACAGTTGTTTTGACCACAGTATGGAGTGCGACACCGCCTCCAGAGTGATGTCTCTGATCGAGTGTCTGAGTGCGTTCAGTTCCCTGAGTTTCGAGTCTGTTGGGTTGGACTTGTTGTTGCTCCGTCTTGCGTAGGGCTGACTGCATTTCGAGCAGCTGTTTTGTGTTAGCTCGCTTTTTCTGAGTGGCTAGTTTTATAAAGTGGCTGCGAAAGACTGCTTTATGTGCTGCCCAAACCGTGTGTAGCGTTACTTACCTTGTCCGGGGGCCGGCCGAGGTCCTCTGTTCCTGGCGCGCTCAGAGCGCCGATGACGACGGGCGCTGACCGCGGAATGCGGTCACGTGTCCCGCCTAGCTTTGAGAGAGCGCCGCGCGTCACGAGCACGCTCTTAAAGGGGAAGTGGGAGCCGAAAATCAAAACGGTCTCCCATTGGCCCCTGTCATCCCACACTCCGCATACTCTCACATATTGGGGGCGTGGATATGACAGGGGCCAATCAAGAATAAGTTGAAGGTATTTAAACTTAACTCTCCCTTTACTCCCTGCCCTATCGTGGTTTCCGTTTCAGTTCCCTTTAGCGCTTGTTGTGTTCAGCTGTGTTCCTACGTATTTACCTTGGTTTTGTTTCTGACTACGTTATCTCTTTATCCTTATCTGTTCTGTTTGCCGGCTTGCTGTTTACTGTGTACCAGTCCCCGGCTAGTCCTAGTTTTCGCTGTCTCTCTGTGCCCTTGACCTCGGATCGTTCCTGACTCTGTCTCCTCTCATATACGTTGAGTCCGGCCATTCTAAGGTCCGGTAGACGTATCTCTCCTCTGTGTTGTCTTTTGTCGAGTTAAGTCCTGCGAGTTGGGGTATATTTTCGTTACACCGTGCTTCGGGAGTCACGTTAAGCTCAAAGTATTCTGTGATAGCTTGTCGGGTTGTGACTTGTGTTGTGTTGTCCCTCAGGAGACTAGTATTTAGTTTCCAGGACCAGTTGGAGTTATACCGTAGGTTGCAGAGGGTGAGTGTTATGTCAGCGTGGTCTGACCATGTGATGCTGTTAATGTCTGTGTGAAGGGCTTTAGCCATCCCTGCCCCATTGAGGAACATGTTATCGATTCTGGAATAAGTGTTGTGTGGAGTGGAGTAAAACGTGTAGTCGGAGGTAGTCGGGTGTTGCAGCCGCCATGCGTCCAGGAGGCCTGTGTGTGTCAAGAATGTGTGTAATAGCTTGTCTTGGCTCCCTCTACCCTGTGATCTCACGGTACCTGGTTTTGAGCTTCTGCCTGCCGCCGGGCACGGCACTGCGTTGAAGTCACAACCCACAAGGAGAACCCCCCTCCCAGCCCCCGCGACCAGCTTCTCCAGACTCGCCCAGAATAGCTGGTCCGGTTCATTGGGTGCATAGACATTTATGATGTGCACTTTGGTGGTGTATAGTGTGCCCCCTATGTAGATAAATCTGCCCTCTGGGTCTGCTTGGGTGGTGGTGATGTGTAGTGGGCAATTTTTATGGAGGAGGATCGCTACCCCTGCTCGCTTACGTCGTGTACGAGCCTTGTGTACGGTCGTGTAGGTTCTGTCAGTCAATTTGGTGGGTGCCGACCTGGGGAGGTGCATCTCCTGTATCAGGGCAATGTCTACTTTCTTGGACTTTAGGTCCCTTGCTAATAACCTTCGCTTATTAGGGGAGTTGAGGCCCTTGACATTAAACGATAGTACCTTAACCCCTTAACGATGTTACGACGTACCATGCCGTCCCGCTTTAAGTGGGCATTAAAAAGCCGTTGCAGCGGCATGGTACGTCGTAACGGCTTTAAGCCCCTGGAGGAGAGGTGTACTCACCTCCGCCGCAATCCTCTTCTGGGGGGCTGCCTGACAGCCCAGGCAGCCCCCCTCCGGCAAATGAGGCCCTCAAAGAGCGATCACATGGCCCCCTATAGCTGGCTATGGATCTGCCAGCAGGGGGACTGTCTGAAATATATATATGTAACGTCATACACATTAAGTGTATTTTAATATTAATATAAGTATATATATTAATATTAAAATACACTTAGAATGACGTTACATATATATAATATGTATATATATATATAATAAATGTATATATATATATTATATATAAATACATATAATTAAACTAATAAATAAATAACATAATAAAATAAATAAATAAAATATTGAAACAAAATTTTATATAAATTATATATGCATATGTAATTTCATTCTAACTGTATTTTGTTATTAATATATATATATATCGGTAACAAAATACACTTAGAATGACATTCTATATATATATATATCTATCTATATATAAAATACAAATAACCGCAAATATATATATATAGATAAATACATATAATTACATAAAAGATTACATTAGTATACACGTAGAATTTAAATACCTATAAATGCATATATATTAAAATTCTATGTGTATATTTAAATAATCTTTTAACGTAATTATGTAATTTGAGTTAAAATTTGATTGACATGCCTGACAACAGAGGGAGAAAGTGCAGAGAATTTAATTCGCAAGCACTATATTTGACCCTGTAACTCTCCAAGACACCATAAAACCTGTACATAGGGGGTACTGTTTTACTCGGGAGACTTCGCTGAACTCAAATATTAGTGTTTCAAACTGGTAAATTGTATTACAACGATGATATTTTAAGTAAAAGTGAAGTTTCGGGATCCCTGGTTCTCCGAATACCGTTGGGTGCCAAAGCGATTAAGGTGGAGATCAGTACTTGTCATAAGAGATAGTATAAGAGAAAGGAAAAAGAGTTGAGTGTCAAGGGACATCATCATCAATAAACATACAAATAAACACGTAAAATAAACATATGAGAACAATCTGGTCTTAACATGTGCCAGATTAAGGTGGGGGTGCTCACCCCCTCCGAGTGGTGTACAAAAGGTCACCCCTCGGAATAGGTGATCTCCCTGCGTTTTTCCACTATAGTGTGGTAGGCAACCAACGTTGAGTTATAGCCCACAGTCTGAGTTGGTGCAATGGGCTGGTAGTGTTTGTATTAGGAGCCCTGTGCACAGTGGTTGTGCTCTTTCTGCTGTACAGCAGCGTCCACCCCGAGTTGCTTTTGTTCCGTATTTTGCTCAGTGTAGTGTCCCTAAGGTCTGTTGGAATGCGGGTTCCCCTGTACGCTGTGTTAAGGAGTGGACCCCGGTCTTGTCTGAGCTGGGGGTGCTGTGGTAAGATTTAGGGGAGCTGTGCGTGGGTCCCACGGTAGTGTCTGCGATCACTTTGGGTACGAGCTAAGGCCCCTCCTTCTGTATGTAGGCGGTTTCATCACTGTTTCGACGTTGCTGGGGGTTTCCTGTCCGAAGAATAGTGGGGGCCGGTGTACATTTATTTTTATTAGTAGTTAGCGTTTGTTTTTTGGGGGGGGTTGCGAGTTGTTTCCCTCGTGTCCCCCATCTCCCATCCGCGGTAGTGCTGTCAGGGTACCTGTGGTCTCTACCTCCGAAAGAGGTAGAGACTTAGCTGTTCCTCCATCCAGACGGTCTGATGGCTCCCTTCCCCGCGGTCTATCCGGTCATGCTAGGCCGGCCGCGAGGGAGTGACTGCCTTTTACAGCATCTAGGCAGGAAGTAGTCATCAGGACACTCCCCCGGAACAACCTGTCAGTCAATGGCTGCAGGACCAATCAGGACGCCTTGGAGGCGTGGTTACTGCTCTGAACAGGGTATTTAACAGAGCTTCTTTCATTAGCTCATTGCCCTGTCGTGGTTCTAGCTTGTTCTAGTCACTCAGTGCTTGTGTATTCTATTATCCCTTTTGGTTTTGACCCGGCTTGTTTACCTTACTCTGCTTATCTCTGTTACCCTTGATTCGGCTTGTCTCTCGCTTACCTGTCTTCTGTTACCCTCGACCTCGGCTTGTCTTTGACCATTCTATACTGTACTACTTACGTTAGTCCGGCCATTCTAAGGTCCGGTATACGTATCTGGCTACTGTTTGTACTCTGCGTGTTGGATCCCTGTCCCGATCCTGACATTACGACAGGGCCAATGGATCCTGCAAGTACAAACAGTCAGCTGGCTGCTCCTGATCCTAGGTTTGAAGCCATGGATCACAGAATGGATCAGATGGCGCTTGCGCTACATGCTCTATTAGCTTGTGCCAATAACCCACCAGAGGAGATACGTAATACCCCTGTTTCTCCTGTCTGTTCAGGTCTAGAGGTAACCACAGTGGGTGCTTCTTCTCGCATTACCCCCCCAGTACGCTATGGTGGGGCTCCTGAGAAGTGTCGTGGTTTTTTAAACCAAATTAGTATCCACTTTGAATTGCAACCTCGCTCTTATCCTACAGATAGGGCAAAAGTAGGATTTATTATCACCCTACTCATTGAGAAAGCTCTGAGATGGGCCAACCCACTATGGGAGAACGATAACCCATTAGTTTATAACTATAACGCATTTGTAGCTGCTTTTAGAAGAACATTTGACCCTCCAGGTAGAAAGGTTAATGCAGCCAGATTACTGTTGCGCCTGAGACAGGAGAACCGAACACTGGTGGATTATGCACTAGAGTTCAGGTCTCTGGCGGCAGAAATCAAGTGGAATGAGCAGGCGTATATGGATGTATTTTTGAATGGCCTATCTGATGTAATCCTTGATGAGGTTGCTACCAGAGAACTCCCTGTGAATTTAGAGGATTTAATTTCGTTCATCTCTCGTATAGATGAACGTCTAAGAGAGAGACAGAACACTCGAGAGAGGAACCAGAGACCTTCTTTTAGGTTAGCTCCTGCTTTTCCAAGTCCTGACTCCACGATATCTTTGCTTACTGAACCTATGCAGATAGGGTATACCCGCCTCTCTGAGGAGGAAAGACAGCACAGGAGAAGAGAGGGTTTGTGTATGTATTGTGGAGCCAAGGGTCATTTACTCTCGAACTGTTCTAACCGCCCGGGAAACGCTCGCACCTAAGTCCCTCTAGAGGACAGGCCTTGGGTGTTTCTATTTTGTCCTCTACTCCTAATTATAAGGATCACAGGCTTCTGCTACCAGTTTCCTTAACTTGGGGGAAGGAAGTAGTAAGGGCTATGGCATTGATAGATTCCGGTGCTGCTGAGAATTTTATCGACCAAGCCTTTGCTAGTAAGAACAATTTTCCATCCCAGCTAAGGGAGACACCTTTGGCCGTTGAGGCCATAGATGGTAGACCACTACTAGACCCTGTTATCTTTCGTGAGACCGTACCCATTGATTTAAATGTTGGTATCCTACACGTGGAGAATTTATCTCTTCTGCTCATTTCGTCTCCTTCCGTTCCCATAGTTCTGGGGTACCCATGGTTGAAAAAACATAACCCTATTATCGATTGGGAGTTAGGAGAGATACTCTCGTGGGGCCAGGGCTGCCAGGATCGGTGTTTGTGCAAGGTTTCTCCATTAGCTAATATTAACATACCGGAGAATCCTACTCAGTCCACAGAAAGACAAATACCAGACCTTTACCTAGACTTAAGGGCAGTGTTTGACAAGAAGAATGCCGATTCTTTGCCTCCACACAGGTCATTTGACTGTAAGATTAAGCTGCTACCCGGCACTATGCCTCCGAGGGGCCATGTATATCCTTTGTCTGTTCAGGAAAACTCGGTTCTAGAGGAGTATATTCGGGAGAATTTAGAAAAGGGATTCATCAGGAGGTCTTCTTCTCCGGCCGGGGCTGGGTTCTTTTTCATTAAGAAGAAGGATGGCACGCTGAGACCTTGTATCGATTACCGAGGCTTGAATAAAATAACTGTCAGAAATGCCTATCCTATCCCACTGATTACCGAGTTATTTGATCGTCTTAAGGGCTTCAAAATCTTCACCAAGTTAGATCTCAGAGGGGCTTACAATTTGGTGAGAATTCAGCAAGGTCACGAGTGGATGACGGCATTCAATACCCGGTATGGCCATTACGAATACACTGTTATGCCATTTGGACTATGCAATGCTCCTGCAGTATTTCAAGATTTGATTAATGAGGTACTTAGGGAGTTTCAGCATGATTGTGTTATTGTTTACCTGGACGACATACTAATACACTCTAAGGAGATTGAGACTCACCATAGACAGGTCAGAAAGGTATTACACAAGCTGCTGCAACATGGTCTATATTGCAAATTGGAAAAGTGCAGTTTTGATCAGTCTCAGGTAGACTTTCTTGGATACGTGATTTCTGGGGAGGGTTTTAAAATGGATCCTGTAAAACTCCAATCTATTTTAGACTGGCCCTTGCCCAAAGGACTCAAGGCTATCCAAAGGTTTATTGGTTTTTCCAACTACTATAGGCGCTTCATTAAAGGATACTCCTCTATCATTGCGCCTATTACCAATATGACCAAACAAGGGGCTGATACTAAGTTCTGGTCTAAGGAAGCTCTTGGTGCTTTCAAGACTCTCAAGGAACTTTTTGCCTCGGCTCCCATTCTAGTCCATCCTGATACGACTCTGCCTTTCTTGCTCGAGGTCGATGCCTCTGAGACAGCAGTTGGGGCTGTTCTGTCTCAAAGGTTAGGGGTGGATAAACCGTTACACCCTTGTGGTTTTTTCTCTAAGAAATTTTCTGGGCCTGAGAGCAGATATGACATCGGGGAAAGGGAACTGTTAGCAGTCATTAAAGCCTTAAAGGAGTGGAGACATTTGTTGGAGGGGACCCTACACCCTATTACGATTTTGACGGACCACAAAAACTTGTCCTGTATTGGGGAGGCTAAGCGCTTATCCTCTAGACAAGCTCGTTGGTCCTTATTCCTGACTCACTTCAATTATGTACTGACTTACAGACCTGGTTCTAAAAACTCTAAAGCCGATGCATTATCTCGCCAATATGAACCTTCTACTGTACCTGAACCAGTTCTTTCTTCTATAGTTCCGAAATGCAATATTATTGCTAATACGAATCTCAGGATTCATTCTCCATTACTGGCCGAGATCATTAAGTTGCAACATCTAGCACCTAAACAGACTCCTGCGGGCCGTCATTTCGTTCCTCCTGCTCTTCAACTGGAACTTTTACAGTGTTTACATAATAGCAAGATGGCGGGACATCCTGGTATTCGCAAAACTTACGCGTTGATCTCTAAGGACTTCTGGTGGCCTGCTTTGCGGAGGGATATTGAGGAGTTCATCGCTGCATGTGAAGTTTGTACTAAAACCAAACAACCCCATACGCTTCCATGTGGATTCCTGCACCCCTTGGAGGTTCCAGAAAAACCATGGTCCTGTTTGGCCATGGACTTTATTGTCGATCTACCTATCTCTAAAAGACAGACTGTTATCCTCACCGTGGTTGACAGGTTTACTAAGATGGCACACTTCATTCCCCTGCCTAAACTCCCGTCTTCCCCCGAATTGGCAGAGATATTCGCTAAGGAGATTTTTCGCCTACATGGGATACCCTCTCAAATTGTATCGGACAGAGGCTCCCAATTTGTTTCCCGCTTTTGGAGGTCCTTCTGCTCTCAACTTGGTATTAAATTAAACTTTTCTTCTGCCTATCATCCTCAGTCTAACGGAGCTGCTGAACGTACCAACCAGAAAATCGAACAATATTTACGATGCTTTGTTTCTGAACACCAGGATGATTGGGTCGTTTTGATTCCTTGGGCGGAGTTTGCACACAACAATCTCGTTTGCGATTCTACTCATTCAAGCCCCTTCTTCATGAATTATGGTTTTCATCCGTCTATTCTTCCTTCGGATTCCCCTTCCCAGGGGGTGCCGTCGGTTGATGTTCATGTTGCCAATTTGAGGAAGTTGTGGGATCAAACTCGACAAATCCTTGTGCACAACTCTATGTTGGTCAAGAAACACGCTGATAAACGTAGAAGGGCGGCTCCGGTCTTTGTTCCAGGTGATAGGGTATGGCTGAGCACGAGGAACATCCGTTTAAAAGTGCCCTCCATGAAGTTCGCTCCTCGTTATATTGGACCCTACAGGGTGCTGACCCGTATCAATCCAGTTGCGTATCGTTTAGCTCTTCCTAATACCTTACGCATCCCGAACTCGTTTCACGTTTCATTGCTGAAACCACTCATATGTAACAGATTTTCCTCCACAATAGCCCCTCCTCGCCCCGTTCAGGTGGAGGGTCAGGAGGAGTATGAGGTTAACTCTATTATTGATTCTCGAATCTCCCGGGGGAGAGTACAATATCTGGTTGATTGGAAGGGATATGGTCCTGAGGAGAGGAGTTGGGTACCTCAGGAGGATGTTCATGCTCCCCGTCTACGCAGGGCGTATCACTCTCGCTTCCCATCTCGTCCCGGTTCATTCCGCCCGGAGAGGGGGGGTACTGTCCCGGTTCATTCCCCCCTGAGAGGGGGGGTACTGTCAGGGTACCTGTGGTCTCTACCTCCGAAAGAGGTAGAGACTTAGCTGTTCCTCCATCCAGACGGTCTGATGGCTCCCTTCCCCGCGGTCTATCCGGTCATGCTAGGCCGGCCGCGAGGGAGTGACTGCCTTTTACAGCATCTAGGCAGGAAGTAGTCATCAGGACACTCCCCCGGAACAACCTGTCAGTCAATGGCTGCAAGACCAATCAGGACGCCTTGGAGGCGTGGTTACTGCTCTGAACAGGGTATTTAACAGAGCTTCTTTCATTAGCTCATTGCCCTGTCGTGGTTCTAGCTTGTTCTAGTCACTCAGTGCTTGTGTATTCTATTATCCCTTTTGGTTTTGACCCGGCTTGTTTACCTTACTCTGCTTATCTCTGTTACCCTTGATTCGGCTTGTCTCTCGCTTACCTGTCTTCTGTTACCCTCGACCTCGGCTTGTCTTTGACCATTCTATACTGTACTACTTACGTTAGTCCGGCCATTCTAAGGTCCGGTATACGTATCTGGCTACTGTTTGTATTCTGCGTGTTGGATCCCTGTCCCGATCCTGACAAGTGCCTGTCGTGCCATTCCACCCCTCCTTCGTATGTCAGGTATGTCTCCCATGTCTCCCCTGTCCCCGCCAAGTATTGTGGGTTTATCCTAGGCCTCATGCGCGCCAGCTGCATGTCCGCCATGTCCATGCGTTGCCGCGGATGCAGGCGGCACCCGTGTGTGTAACCTCCTCGGGGCCTACAATACTGCAGTGCATCCACTCCAACATTTCTCCAGTGCATTATACATGACATTATACATAACATTGCTCCGTCTTAATCCACCTCCCTCCCACCTTCCCCCGGGAAGACCCCAGTTACGTCTCTACAACTAGTGCCATGTGTTCCCCCCAAATGATAACAAGGCTTGGTATGGTATCCCCTTTGTGAAACTTAGCTGTCCAGCGTGCAGATACTGCTGCCTTGAGTCCTGTGGGAGCCCCAACAGGGCCGACTAGATCAGCTGTAGGTGTTAGTTCTCCTGGTCAGCTCGTGCTGAGACTGTGTACCAGTCTCTTGGGAGAGGTGTGAGGGCTCGTCGAACCGGACCGGTAAGGCAAAGTCTCGTGGGGGAGTGACGTCCAGGTCCTGGAGGAATTTTCGCGGGTCTCCTCCCGGTGAGAACGTGAGTGTTCTTCCAGCTTTGAAGGCTATGATCTTAAATGTGTGGCCCCAGGTGAAGCGGATTTCATGCTGCCGCAAGATATCTGTTAATGGCCTCCACTCCCGCCGTCTCTGTAGTGTGCTAGGGGCCAGATCCTGATAAAGGGAGATGGATTTGGCCTTGTAGGTGAATTCATGGTTCCTGTTGTGTCTCAGGAGAGCCTCCTTGGTGGCGTAGTGGTGGAACCATATTCTTATGTCTCTTGGCATGTCTGTGTTCAGGCGCCGGACACGCAGAGCCCTGTGTGCCTGGTCCATCGCCCACTGTGCCTTTGGTATGTCCGGCAGCAAATCGCTAAAGTATGCCTCCATGAGGGGTGCGAGAGGTCCTTCTTGTGGTGCTTCTGGCCAGCCCCTGATTCGGAGGTTGTTCCGTCTTGAGCGGTTGGAAAGATCCTCCACTTGCATTTCCAGTTCCAGAAGGTGATGGTTCAGGGATGTGGAGTGCTGTATCACTGAGTTATGGCCTTGTACTAGCCCTTCCATGAACTGCTCCAGCTCCGATGTGCGGGCGCCTAGGGCCTGGATTTCGGCCTTGATGTCCAGCGTGCTGCGAGTGATTTCGCCCGCCAGGTACGTCTTGACTTCCGCTAGTTGTTGCAGAATTTGTGCGGTGTTACCGCCGCTGTGACCCGGGTGTCCCCCGTCTGTATCAGTGGTGGGGGATTGGGAGCCTCGTGCACCCGTCCGGCGGCCATCTTGTGCGGCCTGAGTGGATCGCGAGGCCGCAAACATGTCGGCCACTGTGGGGGATGATTCGTGTGGTTCCCCTCTTTTCTTCCTGCATGGGGTGGCTCCGGTGCCCGTGTGGGACATGTAGGTAGCAGTTTGGGGTTGCGATGCTTGTTACAGATGCTTGATTGAGCGTGGATGCGCGGGAGCTCGCTTGTTAAGCTGCCATCTTAGTCGGCTGCTAGGCCACGCCCCGTGAATAATGCTTTTCTATTGGGAAATCCTAATGCGTTGCTGCGTATTAGGTCTCCCCAATCGGCTGACGTCGGTGGGGGAGGGGAGCGCCGAGGGACATTGGGGCTGGATTCAGGCAAGTGACTAAAGGGGTTTTAACCCCTTCAGCACCACAGGAGGGAGGGGGAGGTAGAGGACACGGCCGGAGTCTATAGTGCCAGGGAAAGAACTCTAGAATCTATTTAACTAGAGATTGTTGCATACCACGTATTATTATTATCACTATTTATATAGCGCCAACAGATTGTGTAGCGCTTTACAATATTATTGGGGGGGTGGGGGGATTTATCTATAAATAGGACAATTACAAGAAAACTTACAGGAACGATAGGTAGAAGAGGGCCCTGCTCAAACGAGCTTACAGTCTATAGGGCACGTACACCACTTATGATTACTGGTATTTATATAAAGCCAGCATTTTCTGTAGTGCTTTACAATATTATCGAATGGGGAGATTTAACAATAAATGAGACAATTACAAAAACTTACAGGAACAATAGGTTGAAGAGGGCCCTGATCAAACGAGCTTACAGTCTATAGGAGGTGGGGCGTAAAAGCCAACAGGAGGTAGCAATCAAACAAGGTGGAGTTAAGCAGAGCTGGAGGAGAGAATAGAGCGCTGCCCGTTAGCAGAGAGCAAGGGACAGGTATGTGAGATCGAGGTTACTTTGGGAGGCCATAAGCTTCCCAAAAGAGATGGGTGTTGAGGCACTTTTTAAATGATTGAAGACTAAGGGAAGAGATTGATGGTCATAAGCAGGCTATTCCAAAGGAAAAGAGCCACCCACAAGAAGTCCTACAAGCTTGAGTTGGCTGTACGGGTGCGAGCAGCAGACAGGAGAAGGTCATGGGCAGAGCGGAGAGACCAAGAAGGTGCACACTGCGGATCAGTGAAGAAATATAGGAGGGGCTAGAAATGGTCAGTACTTCTTAGGTGTGGATTAGTAACTTGAATTGACTCCTATAGGATACAGGAAGCCAATGTATAGCCTTACAGAGGGGAGATGTGTGAGAGGAGCGACAGGAGAGGAAAATCAGTTTAGCTGCAGCATACATACAGACTTTAGCGACCTATTAGGAGAGTTACAATAATCCATGCGAGAGCCAGAGCATGGACAAGCTCCTTAGTAGCATCTCGCGTAAGAAAGGGGTGTATTCAGGCTATGTTTTTAAGGTGGAATCTACAGGATTTGGTAACAGACAGGCAGGCCCGGACTGGCCATCGGGCACACCGGGCAAATGCCTGGTGGTCCGCGGTGGTCATGGGCCGAGGCCGGCAGGGGAGGTCCCAGGATCTCCCCTGCCGGTCTATGCAGGGCCAGCACTATCCGAGTGCCAGCCCCGCTGTTTTCAATGACGGGCCGGTGGGGAGATCAAAGATCTCCCTCACCAGCCCCCTTGGACAGACATGCAGCTGAGGGAGAGGATAACGACCATGGCAACGACCGGATCTCGCGAGAGTGAACTCTAGCCCGCAGGCTAGAGTTCCCTCACCACTGGACCACCAGGGATGCTGTGCGGAGTGCGAGTGTCTGAACCCCCCTCCCAGATACCACCGTGCCGGTCCCCTCCTCCCAGGCTAAAGGTAAGAAGGGATGGGGGGATTTAATGCCGGCTTAATTTTTATTTTTTACCCCCCACACACACAATCCCTTCTAATATTCACACACAGCACATGTTGCAATCAGCAGTTTAGGCATTTCATGTGAAGGAAACTGTGCTGCATTTACCAATAAAATGTTTTGCTTCTGATTAGTGTTGTGTTTAGTTTTACCATTACCTTGGTTATAGCATGGGAATAAGTCAAATCAAGCTATTTAACAGAAAAATCACATGCACAAATAAATAGTACAGATTAATGATTCATTTTCTAAGTCTTCCTTAAATAATTATACTGTGAGTTTGTGAGATCTTTTCATGTTATAATATGCTATTATGCAGGGGAGGGCTGGTAGCCTTAGGCCTGGGGGGCAAAACCAGTCAAGTGGCCCATTGCGCCACCAAATCAGTTCACCATCCATGCCCACCTTTTCCTGGTTTTATAACGGATATTGATGTTATGCTAATCAGTAGCTCTTTGCCATACCCACTCCTTCACGGCTCTGACTTTCAATGTTGTCAGAGCACAGGCTGAGAATCTCTGAGCCTGTGCTCTGACTCACTAACTGAGCGCTGGAACCACGAGGGAGAGGATATGATCTGACTGCACCTACTGCTGGTGCGCACCAGTGGACCACCAGCGAATCGTTTAAATTAAATATGCTGGTGTACCCAACTTGTGAGCTGTGTTGGCCGCCGGGTGCCTCTGTTGTCATGGCACCCTGCGTGACCGCACAGCTTGCCCACCCCAACGGCTGGCCCTGCTGACACACACTGACGTTACTACTTAGACAACCCTCAATATTAATACAGACATCAGAGTAAACACCAATAAACTGTGGAAACAGAGCTGATCCCCCCAAATGTATAAAGGTTTGCTTAGAGGATTTATTGTAAGATTAAATCATGCCTCCTCCTCTCTCTCCCCCATGCGCTGCTCTGTAGGCTGGGAGGAAGTGAAGAGTAATCACAGTCTCCCAGCACAACGCCACCTGTGGCTGCATGGGGAACAGCTGTTTAATGTAATGCTTGCAGGACGGCCAGCTGCCGCAGAACCTCTTTGTTTCCGTCTCTGCAAAGGGCTCCAGGCACTGCTTGTTGTGAGTGTAAGCCACTGTAAATTAGGGGCAGAGGGCACTTGCACTGCGGTCAAGACGGGTCTGGGCAGGAGGAGAGTGCAGTGCAATCAGTGAACTCCCCTCCTGAGGGTCACCAGTAGACTGGTGCACCTGCCCAGGATCAGAGCCGGTGCAAGGATTTTTGCCGCCCTAGACAAAATATAAATTTGCCGCCCCCCCATGTGACATCACAATGCCCCACCCATATGATCTGCCATATGAACTAACGCCAGTGCTGCACACAGTGTGTGTTTACATTAAAAAGCCTGCAGGGACCAGCTATAGACACCACAACCACTTCTTTAAGCTATAGTGTCCCTTTAATGTGAGGTAAATTATAGATTAGTGTCACTAATAATATACTAGATTGCATACTTACAATTAGATGAGGATGATGATGAGCTGCAGTTTGGCTCCACTGGTCTGGTGTAGAACAGGATCTCTGGAGGCTGTTTGCAACTGTGGTCATAAAATTCAATGTTCTGGGAGAATTAGAAGCAGCTCCATTTTTTGGGGGCCTCTTACACAGCTCAAGGTCTGGGCCCCAGGGCCTGACGGCGAGTATGCCCATAAGGCCCACTCATAAGTCCACTTATACAGGGAGTGCAGAATTATTAGGCAAGTTGTATTTTTGAGGATTAATTTTATTATTGAACAACAACCATGTTCTCAATGAACCCAAAAAACTCATTAATATCAAAGCTGAATATTTTTGGAAGTAGTTTTTAGTTATAGCTATTTTAGGGGGATATCTGTGTGTGCAGGTGACTATTACTGTGCATAATTATTAGGCAACTTAACAAAAAACAAATATATACCCATTTCAATTATTTATTTTTACCAGTGAAACCAATATAACATCTCAACATTCACAAATATACATTTCTGACATTCAAAAACATAACAAAAACAAATCAGTGACCAATATAGCCACCTTTCTTTGCAAGGACACTCAAAAGCCTGCCATCCATGGATTCTGTCAGTGTTTTGATCTGTTCACCATCAACATTGCATGCAGCAGCAACCACAGCCTCCCAGACACTGTTCAGAGAGGTGTACTGTTTTCCCTCCTTGTAAATCTCACATTTGATGATGGACCACAGGTTCTCAATGGGGTTCAGATCAGGTGAACAAGGAGGCCATGTCATTAGATATTCTTCTTTTATACCCTTTCTTGCCAGCCACGCTGTGGAGTACTTGGACACGTGTGATGGAGCATTGTCCTGCATGAAAATCATGTTTTTCTTGAAGGATGCAGACTTCTTCCTGTACCACTGCTTGAAGAAGGTGTCTTCCAGAAACTGGCAGTAGGACTGGGAGTTGAGCTTGACTCCATCCTCAACCCGAAAAGGCCCCACAAGCTCATCTTTGATGATACCAGCCCAAACCAGTACTCCACCTCCACCTTGCTGGTGTCTGAGTCGGACTGGAGCTCTCTGCCCTTTACCAATCCATCCATCTGGCCCATCAAGACTCACTCTCATTTCATCAGTCCATAAAACCTTAGAAAAATCAGTCTTGAGATATTTCTTGGCCCAGTCTTGACGTTTCAGCTTGTGTGTCTTGTTCAGTGGTGGTCGTCTTTCAGCCTTTCATACCTTGGCCATGTCTCTGAGTATTGCACACCTTGTGCTTTTGGGCACTCCAGTGATGTTGCAGCTCTGAAATATGGCCAAACTGGTGGCAAGTGGCATCTTGGCAGCTGCACGCTTGACTTTTCTCAGTTCATGGGCAGTTATTTTGCGCCTTGGTTTCTCCACACGCTTCTTGCGACCCTGTTGACTATTTTGAATGAAACACTTGATTGTTCGATGATCACGCTTCAGAAGCTTTGCAATTTTAAGAGTGCTGCATCCCTCTGCAAGATATCTCACTATTTTTTACTTTTCTGAGCCTGTCAAGTCCTTCTTTTGACCCATTTTGCCAAAGGAAAGGAAGTTGCCTAATAATTATGCACACCTGATATAGGGTGTTGATGTCATTAGACCACACCCCTTCTCATTACAGAGATGCACATCACCTAATATGCTTAATTGGTAGTAGGCTTTCGAGCCTATACAGCTTAGAGTAAGACAACATGCATAAAGAGGATGATGTGGTCAAAATACTCATTTGCCTAATAATTCTGCACTCCCTGTATGTTCCACCCACCCATGAGTTCGCTCACAGGGAGTGGAGTGTGTAGGGGATGTGTTATGAGTTATTGTAGAGGATCTAATATGTGTGCTTATTGTATGTAGTTTATAGGGATACCAGTTTGTGCAGGTGATGCAGTGTGTTTGTGTGTAGTGGAAGCAGTGTGTATTTGTGTATAAGGGATGTATTATGTGTTTCTGGTTGTGTGTAAGGGATGCATTGTGTGAATCTGTGTTTGTATGCATAAGGGATGCAAGGTGTGTGTCTGTATGTGTGTGCATTGAGTGTAAGAGATGGATTGTGTTTCTGTGTGTATGTAAGAAAAGCAGTGTGTGTGTGTTTGCATTGTCTGTTTCTGTGTATGTGTGCAAAGGATGCATTGTCTTTGTGTGGGGGTTGCATTGTGTGTGTGTGTAATGGATGCATTGTGTGTTTCTCTGTGTGTAAGGGAAGCATGTTGTGTTTCTGTGTATGTATAGGGATGCATTGTGTGTGCGCATAGTGTGAAAGAGCTCCCTGTCTTGCCCCCTGTCCTATAGAGCTGTCCCTTCTGTCCCATAAAGCTTCTTAACCCTCCTACTTCTTCTTACTCCCCCTTCTTCTTCTTACTCCCCCTTCTTCTTATCCCCCTCTTTTTCTTATCTCCCCTACTTCTTACTCCCCCCTCTTTTTCTTACTCCCCCCTTCTTCTTCTTATCTCCCCTCTCCCTCTTCTTACTCCCCCACTCTTTTTCTTATCTCCCCTCCTTCTTATTCCCCCTCCCCCCTCTTTTTCTTATCTCCACTCCTTCTTATTCCCCCTCTCCCTCTTCTTACTCCCCCTCCCCCTCTTTTTCTTATCTCCCCTCCTTCTTACTCCCCCTCCCCCTCTTTTTCTTATCTCCCCTCCTTCTTACTCCCCCTCCCCATCTTCTTCTTACTTCCCCTTCTTCTTCTTACCCCCCTCTTTTTCTTATCTCCCCTCCTTCTTACTCCCCCCTCTTCTTACTCACCCCTCCCCTCTTCTTCTTATCTCCCCTGCTTCTTCCCCCCCTTTTCTTATCTCCCCTCCTTCTTACTGACCCCTCTTCTTACTCCCCCTCCCCTCTTCTTACTACCCCCTCCCTCTCCTTACTCTCCCCCTCCCCTTCCTCTCCACCCTCCCCTCCTCTTACTCCCCACCTCCCCCTCCCCTCTTCTTATTCCCCCCTCCCCTCTTCTTACTCCCCACCTCCCCTCTAACTCTCCCCCTCCCCTCTTCTTACTCCCCCCTCCCTCTCCTTACTCCCCCTCCCTCTCCTTACTCCCCCTCCCTCTCCTTACTCCCCCTCCCTCTCCTTACTCCCCCCTCCCTCTTCTTACTCTCCACCCTCCCCTCACTCTCCCCCTCCCCTCTTCTTATTCCCCCCTCCCCTTCTTCTTACACCCCCTCCCTCTCTTCTTACTCTCCCCCCCTCCTCTTACTCCCCCCTCCCCCTCTTCTTATTCCCCCCTCTCCCGTCTTATTCCCCCCTCTCCTTACACCCCCTCTACCCTCTTCTTATACCGCCCCCCTCTCCAGTCTTCTTATCCCCCCTCTCCCGTCTTCTTATCCCCCCCTCTCCCCTCTTCTTATTCCCCCTCTCCCCTCTTCTTATACCCCCCTCCCCTCTTCTTATACCCCCCCTCCCCTCTTCTTATACCCCCTCTCCTTATTCCCCCCTCTTCTTATACCCCCCTCTTCTTATACCCCCCTCTCCCCTCTTCTTATACCCCCCTCCCCTCTTCTTATACCCCCCCTCTCCCCTCTTCTTATACCCCCCCTCCCCTCTTCTTATACCCCCCCTCTCCCCTCTTCTTATACCCCCCCTCCCCTCTTCTTATACCCCCTCCCCTCTTCTTATACCCCCCTCTCCCCTCTTCTTATACCCCCCTCCCCTCTTCTTATACCCCCCCTCTCCCCTCTTCTTATACCCCCCCTCTTCTTATACCCCCCTCTCCCCTCTTCTTATACCCCCCCTCTCCCCTCTTCTTATTCCCCCCCCTCTTTACAGAGCGCTCAGGCGGCTGCAGCATTTAAAGGGCCGGCCCATCGAGGCCGGTCCTAAAAGAATTTCGGGCGGCCTGGGGGGCAATTGCCTCCCGGCCCAGCCCGCCCCTGCTATTATGTACAGGATGTATAATGGTAAGATAGGCATTATGGGAAAATAATTTTGAAGATTCCTGAGACATTGTAATCAATCACAAGACCAGGGAGCAACTGCTATATTTTATGAATTTAGACCACTTTCGTGGTGGTGATGTGCTGGCAGAGGAGTTGGGGAGATAGAGTTGTGCTGCGAATTTGGTTGCCATTGGCAGGAGGGTAAGGAGGTGGACCAATGATAGGATTGCATCACCAACTCTGCCCAAAAGGAGGCAGACCCACCTGGAAAGGGTTCAGGTCCGCCTTAATTTCTGGCAGTTCTATTATTCAGGCAAACTCACTGAGACCAGATTCTGTAGGGAAGCTGTTTCAGAGCTCTCTGCATGGTCCTAGTGCCCTGATATTGCTTCAGACACATTGGCGAGTGCATCTAATGATGCGATCTCTCTCTACTTGCTGGGAACTGTTCAAAGGTTTCCCCAAAAGCTGGACAACAGGGAAATAAGGTGGGATGGCGGGACCTAAAAAAATCGTGAAGCACTCACACCCATCACACACATCATCCTCACGCACATCATAAACAGTACCCTCACACAGTGCACCCTTCACATACACACATCTCTCACAGACACCTACTGCACCCCTCACACATACACAATACTTCCGAACATATTTACTTTCCCAGAGAGTTTTCCCTCCCTGTGGGTATCTATACGATACTTTGATGTTGGAGTCATGTTGTATTCCAATTTGTAAATGTTGCATAATTTGCAACGTTTCTTTTTGTATGATGTTTTTTAACATCTTAAAATATTTGTTGTTTGGGTATAAATGTTATTGTACCGTTATTTGGTTGGATAGGATGGGGACAATGGAAATTGTAATGCTACAGAAAAAAGGAAAAGAAATGAATTAAAATTAATGATTGGAAATGTTAAAACTAATATCAATTCATGTTCAAGGACTCAACTCCCCAAACAAAAGAGCTTATTTATATAATACTCTACTTAAAGAAAAAGCTCAAATTTCCTTCATTCAGGAAACCCATTGGAAGAAGCAAAATAAACAAAATAACTTATTGGAACTATAAAAAGTTCATTATTATTGCTGAAGCATCAGAACAAAAAAAAAAAAAAAAAAAAAAGTGTAGCAATATTGTTTTCTAACTTGATCAATTACTCATGTGATTACTCCGAAAGTGACTTAGAAGGGAGATCCATTATAAGGATAGGAAAGATTACCGAGATTCAATACACTCTACTCAATATTTATCTTCCCAATAAAGCCCCAATTAAATATCTTTCCAAAATAATGAGAAGGGTGGAAACAATCCGAAAAGGAATATTATTAATAGCAGGAGATTTTAACTGTGTGGCTGATCCTAAATTAGACAAACAAATAAAACCTGGCCAACTTCCAGATAAAAATCTTGCCAATCAAGCATCTTCATTATGTAATTTGGGTAAAATAAACAATATTTTTGATTTATAGAGAATTTTCCATCCCACGGACCGTAATTATACCCATACTTCATCTGCCCATAAAACCTCAGCAAGAATAGATATGTGTTGGGGTGATTCTGACCCTATAAAATTAGTAAAATCTATTAAAATAGAGATCAATACATGGTCAGACCATGAATTTCTTATATTAGAAATTAAAGAAAATGGGAAAAAATATTTTTCACCATGGAAACTCAACGATTCCTTATTAGCAAAAAAACAATATAGAATATATAAAAAAATCTCTCTGAATTATTTTTTGCTGAAAATCTTCCGGATTCTACATCCAACCAAAATGTATGGTGTACATATAAAGCGGTTACTAGGGGCTATTTAATAAAACTTGCAAGTTATGAAAAAAAACTGAGAAGGGCTCCATTATCAGAACTCTACCTACAATTATACAAACTTCAAGCTCAAAATAATAAGAAATTTCTCAGGATACAATAGTTAAAAACTAAATTCTATTACCGGAGCAATAAAATAGATAAAATATTAACAAGTCGACTTAAAAAAAATAAAATGGAGAATAAGATTTACAAAATTATTCAAGATGGAAAGGTTTTATTGACCACAGAAAATATAGGGAACTCATTCAAGAAGTATTATGAAAGGCTATATAATTTACATCATATCTCCACAGATCAGGCCATCGATAAATACTTACATAAAAAAAAAAAATTCCTAAAATTACCTCAATCCAAAGAGAAAATTTAAATAAAAAAATATCACAGACAGAAGTAGAAGAAACCATAAATAATTTACAATCATCAAAAACACCTGGCCCAGATGGTTTTTCTAATTTATTTTTTAAAATATTCAAAAAAATTATACCTAATATAACTGCAACGTTCAACGAAATTGCCTCCTCAGGCAAAATAGCACGAGAATTATTAAGGGCCAATATAAAGCCTATTTTGAAACCTAACAAAGTTTCAACAGAAATAACAAATTATAGGCCTATTTCGTTAATAAATATAGATGTCAAATTATATGCCGCAGTACTAGCCAAAAGACTTAATTTATTACTTCCTGAATTGATACATATAGACCAAATAGGGTTTGTTAAAGGCCGCCACGCTAGTGATAATTCCAGTAGAATCATTGAGTTATTTGAATATGCGCAATTAACAGAGACGCCCCTTCTGACCCTGTCGATTGATGCAGAAAAGGCTTTCGACAGGGTCGGATGGGGATATATGAATAGAGTTTTGACTGCATTCGGCTTGGATTGCACTTGCAATAGGGGCTCTTTACAAAGGCCCATCAGCAAGAATAATAGGATATGACATATGTTCAGAATGGTTTGATATTAACAACGGAACGAGGCAGGGGTGCCCACTATCGCCCCTGCTATACGTTCTCTCAATCGAACCATTCGCTATAACTATCAGAGAAAATTTAGGAATAAGAGGTATGATAATAGAAGTAGTAGAAGCAAAGATATGTCTTTATGCAGATGACGTATTAATCTCAATAACAGATCCTGATATTTCACTTTTTAATTTAATGCAAGAGATTAAAAACTACGGAGATGTATCAAATTATAAGATACATTTTCATAAAACTATAGCTTTAACAATTAATATAAATTCTCATATGTTAGGTTCTCTTCTAGAGAAATATAACTTCCAGTGGACTAAAAAAGAGCTCCAATATTTAGGAATTACTATTACGGCAAATCCTCAAAATATAGTAGAGACTAATTATTTTTTTCAAATGTTAAAATACAACAATAAGATATCAAAAAAAATAATTGAAGGAGCAAATATTCGGGCTATGGAAAGAGTTATTCCAGATATAAACCTCCCCAAATGGAGAGTTGATAAAGAGATCTATATCAAAGATCTCCTTCAAAATAGCAAATTGTTGCCATTTAATAATTTTAAATCTAAACTTAATCTCTCTGACATAGAAATCTTTTCTTACATGAGAGTAAGAGGATTTCTAAATGAGTCCTTATTAAGAAAGGAAAGCAACATAAATAACTTGGTTTATAGAGTTTTTGATAAAAAAGGAAACAAAATCAATATGTTCTATTGCAACTGGTTTGATTAGACAAATTTACTCAGATACTTACCCCACAGCTAAAAAAAAATAATGGGAAAAAGATCTTTATATTAAACTATCTGATAAGACTTGGTGCACACCTATGAAACTACTTAGAAAACATATACATTGTTTAAATGTAATTGAAACTTTTTTTTAAAGTTCTCCATAGGTGGTACCTAGTACCAACAAGGCTGGCTAAAATATCTACATCTAATTCCTCCCTATGTTGGAGATGCCTAACACATGAGGGAGATATATTACATATCTGGTGGAGCTGTCCAAAAATGTCCACTCCATGGGAATCAATATATTGTTTTTTTAGAGTTTTTCAATATTAAAATTAAAAAATGTCCACAGAAAGGTCTACTCCATTTCAACTGGCATAGACTCGCCAAAGATCAATTAATACTGATCATCCATGCTTTTATTGTAGCGAAGATACTAATAGCAAGAACTTGGAAACAAACAACCACACCAGATAGGAAACAATTTATAGCTCAATTGTTATTCTAGCTTGAAATGGAGAGAGGAGTTGCATTTTTAAATAATGATAGAAAATATATCCATCATTTTGATAATTGGATAAGAAAGATTAAAGAACGTTTTCAATGAATATTATTTTTTTTTTATATGTTAGATGATATGGGTTCTTTTTTCCAATCTATAGATTCCAACCAATAATTGTTAATGATTGTTATGTCTCTTAGGTATGTCTTGTCATGTGTTAAGTATTGTAATTTTTATACGTATTTACACTGATGATAACAAAAGTATAATTGTGTATCTATGAATGTTTTAGAAAAAGAAAAATTATTTCAATAAAGAGAAATTCATACCAATATATATATATATATATATATATATATATATATATATATATAAATAAAACACACTACAGCACCCCTCACACACATACTGCACACCCAAACATTACGTTCCAGACACACACTAGATCATTTACCCAACTCTGGATCATATACACACACACACACTAGATCTCCTACACATTCTGGGTCCTCCAAAACACACACTACATTCCTAAAATACACACTCTGGGTCCCTTATAAACACACTAGATTCACTGTAAACAAACACATACTAAACACACACTCTCTACAACCACTACATCACACACACACACACTTACTACATCCCCTAGCCACATATGCATTACACCAAAAACACGACTAAAACCGACCTTATTACACAATACCACACGACAATCAGCTTACTCTACACACACACACACACAATTCCACAAGCAGGCACAAAAAACATGCACAATACTCTTTCCTAGCCCTTTCGTCTCTTGGTATCCATTTATAGAGACACCAGAGACAAGTTGCAAGGAAACACAGCTCAAGCATGTTATTAAATTTGCTTGCACTGTGCAGAACAAATATAGGGATTTTGTTCTCATGCTAGAGCTCTTTTAACAGAGTTCTGCGCATGGTCTGCCCTCGAAGAGCATTGAACCAACATGCTCACTTTCTGAGGGGGCATGTTTGTCAATGGTGATGACGAAACACACCCTCTCTGCCCCGCCCCCTTAGTGGGCTGCTGTGATAAAAAAAAAAATATGCCCGGGCCGAATCTTTCTCCCAGTCCGGCCCTGCAGACTGGATGTGAGGCCAGAATCAAGTATAACGCCAAGACAGCGCGCTTGCAAGGATGGACGGATATGGGTACGACTCACTTGAAGGGAGAGGGAAAAGTGTGTGTGTGTGTGGGGGGGTGTGGGGAGAATCGGTATTCGGAGGAGGAAAGGCAAGGAGTTGGATTTTAGAGAGATTGAGTTTCAAAAAGCAGGAGGACATCCAATCAGAGATGGAAGAAAGGCAAGCAGTAACACGTTGCAGGATGGCAGGGGAGAGGTATATCAGAGTGTCACCAGCGTACAGTGTTACAGAGATTAGAGATTGTACATTCATGAGAGAAAATAAGATAAAGGGTATTGCCAGCTACATGGGTGGGGGACTTGGCCCACTGTGATAGCCCAAGGGAGGAGGTCATTGGAAGCAGTTTTGAGGCTACTGAGGACAAGGGTAGGTTAATAGGAGTGTTGAAGTCTCCAAGTAATAGGGATAGAATATTAGAGGAGATGAAGTAGGGAAGCCAAGCAGCAAAGTGGTCAAGGAAGAGGAGAGGGGAACCAGTGGGACGATAGATAAAACCAATGTTAGCAGAGATGGGTTTGAAAAAAGGCAAACTGAATGAAATTCAAATGTGGAGATAGAGAGGGAAGGGGGGTGGGTAGAGTTTTGAAGGAGCAGTGAGGCAAGAGCAGAAACCCTACACCACCACCTTTGCCTTCAGTGTCTTGGGTTGTGGGAAAATTGAAGACCACCAAAGCATAGAGAGGCAGGGGTAGCAATGTCAGAATGAGAAAGCCATGATTCTGTTAAGGCTTGTTAGTCTAGGGAACGAGATATGAAAAGGTTGTGCACAGCAGTGGAATTAGTAACACTGCAAACAGATCGTGTACTCCAGAGGCAGTATAGAAGGAGGATTTAAAGGAAGAGTGACATGAGATGGGTACGAGATTACTGTGATTCCTGGAGTTAACACATGGTGTGTTTGCAGAGGTGGGACCGGGAGAGACTTCACCAGTTGCTAGAAGAGAGAGAGTAAGAGAAGGTGGGAGTTTTAAAATTTTTGTGAGAGGGTGTGTATTTAGAGGTTTTAGAAAGGGTTGGTGGAGATAGGCTGGAAAGGTATAAGTAGAGTGCATGGGATAAAAAGAGAGGGGAAGAAAGTAAAGTGGAAGAATGAAAACTTTTAGTTATGCAAAATTAGATGAATGGGGGATCTTAAAGTCCCGAGATATGAGGGTTCAGGGGTTGCAGGTAGGGAGTGTGATAGTTGAGGAGAGTTTGTGCTATAAATAAATGGAGTTCCTGGGGTGGATGGGAAACCAACCAAAAGAGTTACCTTGGCTTGTCTTGGTACCCGAGTCCTGTGAGCTAGTTAATGTTCTGTTTGGGACCCAGGGTCTGCATAAATCCGTAGTTTGACTTTGTAACGGAGAGTCCACTTCAGGGCAATGGTGTTCCCGGATGGCAGTGGCCTCTTTCAGCAGGATAATGCTCTCTGCCACAATGCAAAAATGGTTCAGAATTGGTTTGTGTAATACAAATAGTTCATAGTTCAAGTTTATGCCTTGGGTCAAAATTCCTCAGATCTCAATCAAATTGAGCACCTATAGGATGTGCTGGAACAACAAATCTGATCCACCTTGCAGGACTTTAAGGATCTCCTGCGAATATCTTAGTGCCAGATACCACAGGATATGTTCAGAGGTCTTGAGGAATCCATGTTTTAATGCCTTAGAGACGTCACGGCAGCACAAGGGTACCTACACGATATTAGCAGGTGGTTTTAATGTTGTGGCTGATCAGTGTACATTGTATACTTTGGTCCTCTTGTGTGCTACCTCATACTAGTGCTATGAATTGTAAGGTGTTGGGGACCAGGAACCAGACAGAGAGAGATGCAAAACACCTTTAGTAGTAAATAGAAAAATATTCCACAAGCAAAGTCCAGGAGGCAAGCCGGGGTCATTAATCAAAACAGGTAATCCGGCTAGCCAGAGACAGGAAACAAAGCGGGTAGCCAGGTAAGCTAGAAGCAGGAGAACAGATCAGCGAAGGCAGGAACAAGGACAGAAAGTCAGCCAAACCAGGTACAACAGGAAATCGGAAAAAACGCAAGGGCAAGGAGGTACCAAGACTAGCTGCTTAACCCCTTAAGGACAGAGCTTCAGAAGCTTGTCTTTCACTTAATGACAACGGCATTTTTTGCATTTTTTGCTATTTGCGTTCAACTGCAATTTGCTTTTTACTTATTCATTGCACCGACACATATTATATACCGTTTTTTAAAGGACAGAAAGGGCTTTAATTTGATGTAACACATATATATATAAATGCTTATTTATTATTAAAAAAATACAGAAATATGCAAAAAAATGAATTTTTGTGTGTTTTTTTTTACAGTTTTTGCCATAATAATGTGTACATAATTAGTGCAGGTTAAGGAAAGTAATTAAAAATAAATTCATTTAGTTGTTCTGAATTACAGAATATATAATGTGTCTGGGATTTTCAGTTTTTTTTGGTAGTTACAGGTCACAAAGCACAAGGAGTAAAATACACTTTTTATGTGGAGCGATTTTAGAATTTGGTATGTTTGTCTTGTAAGCCTAATAGCCATAAAAGAAAACAAAATTGCCACACAAAAGTATATATTTATATAAAGTAGACACCCCAGGCTATTTACCTAAGGTTGTTTTGACACTTTCTACGTAGCCATTTTACCGCCAACCTCTGCTAAATATTGGAGTAAAATTGTGTTTTTTGGGGGTTTTCGCACACAAACTTATAACAAAGAACTTCTCATGTGTATTTTGTAAAGTTGGTGTGTGCTATTCCTGTACAAAGTTTTATTATGTGTTCAGTTACTTCTGCTGAGTACAACGGTACCCCCATTGTATGTCTTTGGCACTATTTCGTGAAGCTACAGTGCCATATAGGAGACCTGTCCTTTTCAGTATTCACAGTAGAATTTTGAGAGACGGATTTAATGAGCCTATGCTTCCATTTGGGGTATTATAACAGTCTGTCTGTTCGAAAAAAAAACCCAAAGGCCTACCATTTGTAAAAGTAGACACTCCAGGGTATCTCATAAGGTGCATATTGTGCCTTAACATGCCCCCATTTTTTTACCAATACATGCCAAAGTATGTGGTAAAAAATAATTTTGTGCATTTTTTACATATGGATTGCATTTGTGCTGGGCATTTTGTATATTTCACATGTGCCACTAAGTTCAAACCCCCCAAATTATGTTCAGCTAAGTCTTCTGAGTAAAATGACACCCCCATTGTATGTCTCTGGCACTAGTTCGTGAAGCTACAGTGCCATATAGGAGACCTGTCCTTTTCAGTACTCTCAGTAGAATTTTGAGAGACGGATTTAATGAGCCTATGCTTCCATTTGGGGTATTATAACAGTTTGACTGTTCAAAAAAAACCCACAAAGGCCTACCATTTGTAAAAGTAGACACTCCAGGGTATCTCATAAGGTGCATATTGTGCCTTAACATGCCCCCATTTTTTCACCAATAGTTGCCAAAGTATGTGGTATAAAATAATTTTGTGCACTTTTTACATATGGATTGCATTTGTGCTGGGCATTTTGTATATTTCACATGTGCCACTAAGTTCAAACCCCCCAAATTATGTTCAGCTAAATCTTCTGAGTAAAATGACACCCCCATTGTATGTCTTTGGCACTAGTTCGTGAAGCTACAGTGCCATATAGGAGACCTGTCCTTTTCAGTACTCACAGTAGAATTTTGAGAGACGGATTTAATGAGCCTATGCTTCCATTTGGGGTATTATAGTAGTTTGACTGTTCAAAAAAAAAACAAAACACAAAGGCCTACCATTTGTAAAAGTAGACACTCCAGGGTATCTCATAAGGTGCATATTGTGCCTTAACATGCCCCCATTTTTTTTACCAATATATGCCAAAGTATGTGGTAAAAAATAATTTTGTGCATTTTTTACATACGGATTGCATTTTTGCTGGGCATTTTGTATATTTCATATGTGCCACTAAGTTCAAAACCCCCAAATTATGCTCAGCTAAGTCTTCTGAGTAAAAAGACATCCCCAATGAATGTCTTTGGCACTATTTTGTGAAGCTACAGTGCCATATAGGAGACCAAGCCATATCAGTTTTTACCGAACTTTGAATTTTGACGCTGGGCCTATGTGCAATTTCCAAGCATCTTAGCAGGTATTAAATTCAAACTACCCCACAAAGGCCTACCATTTCTTAAAGTAGACACCCCAGGGTATTTCAAAAGGTATATTCTAAACCTTAGTGTAGGATCATTTTTTTGTTAGTTTGTACCAAGTCTAGTTGCAATTAGCATTTTTTCTGCCTTTTTGACACACACTTGGAGATGTTACTGTATATTTTGCTATCCTTATGTGTGCTACGGCAGTATAACACCTAATATGTTGCTCAGCTATGTCATCTTAGTGCAATGATACCCCCATATACAGAATAGTTGGGGTAAACTTATCCGGGGGTAGTACACAGTTATCTGCGTCCCGGGCAAAGCTGTCATGGATTCCGAAACCAAAACACAGACAGACCACAAAGAGAGAGAACACAGAGAGAGAAACTTGTAATACCGGTCCTTAGAATGGCCGGGCTATACAAGCAGAGAATTGTCAAGGTACAAGCCGAGGTCAAAGGAGTAAAGAGAAACGGAACAACGATAGGACAAGCCGAGGTCAAGGATCAGAGAAGACAGGATAAACGGTAGACAAAGCCAAGATTCGGTAACCAAAAATCACACCCCAAAACTGGTCTACTTATTCGGCCTGGGTGTGAAAAATTTTAAAACAATGGCCAATACATAGGCCGGGCTGAGAGGGGCAATCAGGGCAGTAATAGCTGGTCTCAACTCTTACGCCCCTCTTGTAACACACCCTGCACCTTTTCTGGGGGTTTTGTTTTTTAGGGGTTGGTGGAATCTTAAAGCAGAAGTGACCTGCCTCCATTCTTCTGCTAGGCTCCACTGATGGTCTCCTTGTGTGGCATTCTAGCAGCTTAGAAATTAGCTCAAACTGGAAAGAAAGAAAAGTGCTTTTCAGCCCAGCATTTGCCTTTTTAAAAATAACAAAGGCATTGTGGATTGCCATCTGCAAAAGGTATATGCCCACTTTTTTATACCATGCCCTGGTCTTTCTCATGATCAAATATGGCTGCATCAGTTGATCGGACAGGTCAACGCCCCCCATATGCCGATTATATTGCCGTATGCAGACTGGCACCCGTTTATATTCGTCTCTGCCACGAACTGCGACCCTCCGAGTGTTTTCACCATGGATGGTGGTTAAGATGAAAACATCCTTTTTATCCCTGTACTTGAGTGCCAGCAGTTCATTCTGGCAGAGAGCTGCTGTTTCCCCCCTTTTCATTTTTTTGTTCGCTAGAGCCTTTGGGAAACCTGTGCGACTCTTCCGAATAGTGCCACAGGCCACGGTCTCGAAGCAATACAACATTTGTAACAGTGGGATGCTATTATAAAAGTTATCGATGTATAGATGATAACCTTTATTAAGTAGTGGCATTATTAAGTCCCAGACAATTTTTCCACTTGTCCCTACTGTATCTGGGCAACCTGGGGGATCAAGGTGGCTATCCCTTCCTTCGTATACACGGAAGGTGTATACGTAGCCACTGCCACTTTCACATAGTTTATAAAATTTGATCCCATATCGGGATCTTTTGGATGGGATATATTGTCTAAACCCCAGTCTTCCCTTAAACTTCATTAGGGACTCGTCAATGGAAATGTTTTTATTGGGGGTATATATAGCGGCAAATTTACTGTTAAAGTGGGCAATTAAAGGGCGTAGTTTGTAAAGAAGATCATACTGCGGATCACCTTTTGGGGGGCACTTGTTGTTATCACTAAAGTGCATAAATCTTAGTATGTCTTCATATCTTTCCCTTGTCATTGTCTCGGCAAAAATAGGAGTATTGCAAATAGGATGTTTAGCCCAATACATCCTAATTGTGGGCTTTTTAATTAGCCCCATTAACATGGTCAGTGCCCAGAATTGTTTAAATTCTGGCACACTGGTTGGGTACCATCTCTCTTTCCTAGAGATAAGAGAGTCTGGATTGTGTGCCAGATATTGCTCCGCATAGAGATTAGTCTGGGTGACTATCTCCCCAAAAATCTCATCCCCCAAGAACAGCTGCATAACATCCAGCGCACTATAGGCAGACAGGTCCGCCTGTATGCCAGGATTGCCTGTAAACACTGGGATGTCTGGGGAAAAATTATTAGGGGGTACCCAGTCATCTGCGCCATGGTCAGCATTAGGGGAATCGTCGATTTCTCCTGATGGTCCTGCAGTATCTGGCACATAGTCCATGTCCCCTGCATCCCCTGCGTCACTCCCTGCTTCACTCTCTGAGGCAGTGTCAGTCGCCTCTGAGTCTGCCGCTAACAGGGCATAAGCCTCCTCCGCGCTATACTTTCTAAACATTGTTAATACAGCTAACACAGCTAACAAAACTCTAACAAAAAAAAAAATATTTTTTTTTTTTATACCCTAATTCCCACTAAATTCCACCCACCAAAATAACTAAATCACAAATTAATAAAATCAAATAATAAAATTTAACCCCTTAGGGTTACAAAAAACCTAAAAATTAACCCTTGAAAGTAAAAAAAAAAAAATAGATCACAGTAAAGTACTGTGACCTGTATATTGATCACTGCTAGCAGTGATCAAGCAGCAGGGAAAGGGTTAATTTTTTTTTTAACTCCACAAAAGTGAATTTTATACTTAAGTATAACTCTGCAATAAATCAGGGACACAATGTAGCACCGATCCGTCTCTCTCCACTTCACAAACCCACACGAGGTGGAGGGAGGCGGATCAGATATCCCAGCAGCATTGTGACCGCTGTGACTGGCTATCACAGCGATCACATGGGCTGGGATATCCGGATTTGCTGCTGCCGGTCTGCCCCTGACTCGGAGGGACCCAGCAACAGCATTAACCCCGCGATCGCCGGCACTGCGCGATCGCGGCGTTAATTTTAACGCGTGACGGACGAGGTCCGTCACTCGTCATTAACGCATTCCCCCGTGTGACGGACCTCGTCCGTCACTCGTCGTTAAGGGGCTAAAAAGCCTGCACCAAGTAGAAGAAGGGGCTGCCTAATTGGAACCAGGTAAGTAACCGTGATGAAAGGAGTAGATAGTTAAAAACAGCTGACCAACCCAGACACAATGTGAAAAGGTTGCAGTTTAAAACAGCAGAGAAATCCTGACATAAGTATAACCAACTACTGTAAACAGAAACTTATTTCTCAACACAAACTTTTAGAAAGCCTGGTGTAATTCTGGCTCCTGATGCCAGTAGAAACATGTAGGACAGAAGAATTAATTTATGATACTGGGATATGAACAGGTGATTCACTTCATCTGCTAAAGTAACAGTTTGAAATAAAGGTCTATTTAAAACATGATGCATGAGAAGGTCTGTCATGAGGAATTTATGGAACAAACCTTTAGAGCAGAGATAGATCGTTTTTATTATACAACATTAGTGTAATACAGCAAAACAAAAACACAATTGTTCAGGAACAAGTTTTCAAAACATAATTTTGGAAAAAAATTCCCCAGCTTTCTAACTTGTAGTTATTTTAGACTTAAATGTCAGCTTTCTAGTTGTTGTCACTCTGTAAAGCATTGATGCTGTCCAACAGCCTGAGAATTCCTCGTCCTCGTCCCACAGGGCATTTGAAAGTTTGCAGTCCTCTAGGTTCCAGAGTAGTCCTATCTAAACATTTGAGAAACAGAGAATAAAAGTATTTTGATTTGAAAGACAAGCGGTCCTGTTTATTTAAAGCAGTAGTGGCTAATAGGTGAAGCATAATGGGATATTGTTCTACCATAGTGAGACTGCATCTCTCCTTAAAGTCAGCCTAAAAATCCAATATTTCCTACCAAACTGAATCATCACGAGAAATAAAATCCAACATAAGGTAGGAAAAAAATTTTTCCCCCACATGTAAAGATCCAGACACCCTCTCTTCAATGGCCAGCATAGTGTTTGTATGATTTTCTTCTTTTTTTTTAAAAAAAACCTTTACATATTTTTCTACCAAGCTTACATACAAGGACCACCATGGAGTAAATATTTATATTATTGATAAGCTAGAAAAGTATGCCTATCCCAAGGGTCCTTCGATCAGGTAGAGATGGGGAGGACCCGGAGGAAGGCAGATCGCTTCCTTCAGCGAGCAGGGAATGTGGAGCGTTGACGCGCATTACCATGGCAATGCTACACACATCATTCTGCGCCTGGGAGGACAGGAGACAGCCTACAGTCAGACAAGCTGCAGGCTACACAGAACTCACCACTGGTCCACCGGGGCTGGCTGTGCCCCCTCCCTCCCCCCTCCCCCACACACTTCATTGAGGGGTGCAGTCTCTGTGTGTGTGAGAATGTATTTAGCAGTGTCTCTGTGTGAATGTATTGTATGTATTACATTTGATGGAGGTACTAATAACTATAAGCTTAATTGTATCTATAAAACAAATGTAGATGAGAATAATACTCAACTTAGGATAGGCAGTAATGGCTGTGTTACTACTCTACTGGACAAAAAAAGCTCCCACTTAAAGCCAAAGTCTTCAGAAAATAAGAGTGTTATTAGATAAAATCTTACAGATTGCCAGGAGTACTTATGGTGTATAGAATACCTCATTAAGAAATATCAAAGTAAAATAGTCTGTGTATAACAAAATTGTTTCAATATACTAGTCCTAGTATTATTTGAATTTCAGTCTTTATGGAATATTGACACAAAACAGTTAACTAGGATGCAGTTGATACAATGTTAAAAGATATTCAAATATTTTCAAATATGTAAAGTGTCTGCCTGTATCAGATCACCCCAGTTACCAGCACAGCTGGGGTTACTCTGCTTTAAACAGGCCATTTGTTCTAGTACTGACAGTGGAACAACTTTAGCTTAATGAAGCAGTTTTGGTGTATAGAACATGCCCCTGCAGCCTCACTGCTCAATCCTCTGCCATTTAAGAGTTAAATCCCTTTGTTTATGAACCCTAGTCACACCTCCCTCCATGTGACTTGCACAGCCTTCCATAAACACTTCCTGTAAAGAGAGCCCTATTTAGGCTTTTATTGCAAGTTCTGTTTAATTAAGATTTTCTTATCCCCTGCTATGTTAAAAGCTTGCTAGACCCTGCAATAGCCTCCTGTTTGTGATTAAAGTTCAATTTAGAGATTGAGATGCAATTATTTAAGGTAAATTACATCTGTTTGAAAGTGAAACCAGTTTATTTTTTTCCATGCAGGCTCTCTCAATCATAGACAGGGGAGGTGTGGCTAGGGCTGCATAAACAGAAACAAAGTGATTTAACTCCTAAATGACAGTGAATTGAGCAGTGAAATTGCAGGGGAATGATCTATACACTAAAACTGCTTTATATAGCTAAAGTAATTTAGGTGACTATAGAGTTCCTTTAAAGATCATATGTTGGTCTTAAGTACCACAACCGTTCCGTCGTTCTAAAAAACAGTAAGGTAGAAAACCACAGTACTCACCGTTTCAAATATATTAAGTAAAATGAATTTAAAACACTCAAAATTTGTGGCTAAAAACAGAGTGTATTGTAAGAATGCTGTACCGAGAGGCTGTTAGTGGCTGTCACAGTCCTTCACTCCGGACAGGGAAAAATATATGTCAGTATGTGAAAAAGTGCTGCGTGCGTTCAACTGCTCTCTCCTCTTGCGTTCCACTATAACTCAGTAATTTTAGCGTAATACTTGTAATACTCTTTATTGGACGAACCCCCCCCTTTCTCAAATCTAAAGCATTGCTGAGCAAGACGACACATAGAATTCAAAGTGGAGTTGTGATACAGGGGTTCAAGCGACACGAGTTTCATAGAAAAATTACACCATTCTCGGATGGTTGTAAATATCTCGTGTGAAGATCACAGAGTGAGGGTGAAGAGAGAGGGGACAAAAAAAAAAACCACCACCAAGCAAACAGTGCAGAAGATGGTGCTTATACTAAGAATGCATGAATTCCCACCCCAGAGTTACAGGATATGCATGAAGGCCTATATCCAGCATACAGACACACACATAGTGTATATGTACAAGTATACAATATATATATATATATATATATATATATACACACACACACACAACCAAATGCCCAAATATATGTACATTCACACCAAAACATGTACCTACACACGTATGCATGTATATACACACTTTATACATACATACACACACACACACAATAGGGCAGGGCAGCTATAACCAACACCTCCAATCTCATCTCATTGATTGGACTCCAGTTGGCTGACATCTCACTCCAATTAGCTCTTGGAGATGTCATTAGTCTAAGGGTTCACATACTTTTTCCACCTGCACTGTGAATGTTTACATTGTGTGTTCAATAAAAACATAGCAAAATTTCATTTTTTGTGTTTTATTAGTTTAAGCAGACTGATTGTCTATTGTTGTGACTTAGATGATAATCAGATCACATTTTAAGACCAATTTGTGCAGAAATCCATATCATTCCAAAGGGTTCACATACTTTTTCTTGCAACTGTATATATGTCTACTCATACACAAATACACATAAACTCATACAAATGTAAGTGCACAGTCACATATATAAGCATTTATGCATAAGAGTGTGGGAAAGCATAGGTCTACACGTAGTACTTTGTATATTGAAAGAATGAACATATTGGATTGCATTTTAAAATGAAATCAATAAAAAGGTAAGAAGGTATTACAAGAAACACATTGTATTTTTTTGTGGTAATTCTTTATTTTTGTGGTGCGCGTAATGAACACATGCAAGTATAGACATGACATTGAGCGATAATGCTATGGTGTGAGAACACCAGACATGTTTAGAAAGTTGCACCATTTTTTTTTTTTCTTAACAAGCATTAGGTCCGGAGTCCTGCCTTGAACCAGATATTGCGCAAACATAACAATAGTAAACGTTTAATTTGTTTATCGGGCAGGATACCTGGTGCGATGTGATATGCTCTAGTATGTGAAACCTGTCTTAAAGGACCACTATAGGCACCCAGACCACTTCAGCTTAATGAAGTGGTCTGGGTGCCAGGTCCAGCTAGGTTTAACCCTTTCTTCTATAAACATAGCAGTTTCAGAGAAACTGCTATGTTTATACTAGGGTTAATTCAGCCTCTAGTGGCTGTCTCATTGACAGCCGCTAGACGCGCTTCTCACTGTGATTTTCACAGTGAGAAGATGCCAGCGTCCATAGAATGCTTTCCTATGGACTGGCTGAATGCACGGGCGGCCCCTGCCGCGCATGCGCATTCAGCCAATGGCGGCGATATGGAGGAGGAGAGCCCGGCGCTGTAAAAATAGGTAAATTTAACCCCTTCCTCCCCCTAGAGCCTGGCGGGAGGGGTCCCTGAGGGTGGGGGCACACTCAGGGCACTATAGTGGTCTTTTAAGTGCCGTTTGGGCTGAGGCTCCCTTGTGGGAGTTGCATGTCCTTATAGTGGATGCTGCAAGGGCATCACGGTCCAGCTATGGACAACACCCTGCGATCTGTGCTTGTGGGTATGTGATGCCTGTCTGGAGGCTAGATGGGGGTGGTCGAGAACTGGGTTTAACAGATCTGAGTTGGAACAGATAGAGTTGCTACTGTCAGTCGGTTGCGGTCTTGCTTGATGTGAGCTGCAGTTCGTGAGTGTCAGTGAGTGCCTCCTGTTGTGGATAGCCTTGGTGTTCGGTTTTAGAGTCTAGATAGTAGTGGTGTTGCGGCGTGAAGTGGGCCGGTTTTGGCCGTTAGTCCCCCTAACCAAGGGGGGCTGGGGGGAGGAGTTGTAGTAGGTGTCTTGCCCTATTCCTACCCTCCTATCTCATGGGTCATCGCTTATCCTTGTGAGGCTTCTTATGGAGGGCAGACGTATACCAGCTCCCACACAAGGAGGGTGCACCGGGTATGGTAACCCTGTCTCAGCCATAGGAACCACAAAAAGCATAAAGAGTTATCAAAACAAGGGTAAAACTTTGTGGGATGCGTGCAGTCCATAGCTGCCCGTCGCGTTTTGGACCCAGTCATGGATACACTAGCATATGCAGACCCGAGGAAAAGAAGCTAATTATTTCCTTAATGAAGCCACTAAAATCTTTAATACTTATTTAAAAAGTACCTATTTAGTACTCACCATGTAGATTACCTGAGGGTCCAGATCTTTCAGTGGAGTTTATGTGATCCCTATTAGCCTGCTTCTATAAAAGCAAAAAAAGAGTATTAAAAAAAAATTAAATAACGTGTTCGATTACAACTCCCCTCATGCATATCTACTAAAAGGCTGAACTAGATTCATAGGAAATGACAATTTCTAACGTTTTAAAATAAATATAAATCCATTATAATAGAAAAGCGAACCAAACTATAAACCACGAGTTCGATCAAAATAAGAAAAGTCACATTAAAAACTACAAGACTTGCTTGTCAGATAGACATACTCTTTTAATCCAGTATTAAACAAACTTTAATTATAGTACCAAGTAATAACCACAAGATGTCAGTAGATGTCTAAATATGAATTGAATTTAATTTTTCGTAATTTCCTTCTCCATACAGGTATAAGGCAGTACAGCTGGGAGACTCTTTGTACACCACTTAATGCAGTTCTAAGGCAATATAACCAGGGAACTTCTTTTACCACTACACCATACCGATATAATGGAGCATAACAATGAGATATACAGCCCCAATTATGCACTTCAAAGGGAGAATAGACTTAAGTATAGATAGACTTGGGTGCCACCGAAATTCAATTTCCCTAAATACATTTGAGAAAAGAAAAAAAAAGCACAAACACATTTCGTTTACTTGTTTTAGGGTGAAATGTGGCCGTTTTCTTTTTGGAATATCATGGATGAAAGAAATTTGTAATCTGTGCCACTGCTGCATTTGCATCCGTTTAGCAGATAACTCGCTAAAAAAGTATTCTTTTGGGATTGCCATATTTTAGGTTATCAAATTAGGGAGCCGTTAAGTAGATAGATCCTTTATTTGGTATCCTTATGGCAATGCCAAACAAGAATTAGGGAGCTATCTACTAAGAAGATGAAAAACTCCACTTACAAAAAGCCCTCTTTTCTTAGTTTTGGTCTTCCAAACTACTTTAATACCAAGTAAAAATACTTAAAGAATCACTATAGTGTCAGGAAAACAAACCCGTTTTCCTGACACTATAGTGCCCTAAGGGTCCTCCCACCCTCAGGGTCCCCCTCCCATAGCGCTGGGTAGGTTAACACCTCTTCAGCAGCTTGCCTTAATCCAGTGCCGGGCTTCCTCGGCACTGGTGACCTCTCCTCCCCTGCCGACGTCAGCTCCCAAATTTCTCAATGCTTTCCTATGGACGCTCTGCACACTGGATGCAAATTTCGCAGATGCGCCTCTAGCGGCTGTCAGGAAGCCAATAGAGGTTGGATTAACCCCTAATGTAAACATAGCCGTTTCTCTGAAACGGCTAAGTTTACATCTGAAGGGTTAAAACTAGAGGGACCTGGCACCCAGACCACTTCCTTGAGCTAAAGTGGTCAGGGTGACTATAGTGTCCCTTATGTTGAGATTATTTTTTTATTAATTTTTCATTTAATTTTTAATATTACAACCATGAGAAAATATTGCCGCTGATGGCACAGTATGTATAACTTAAAACAATCCGTGTTTAGCAGTATACAGAGAGAACGGCATTCATTTAAAGGTGAAGTTACATTATTTATTAATATTGTACAATACAACTCTTACAGTACAGTTTTAAAAATACCCAAGAAAAGAAAGACTTTTGAAGTCAGAACGATCACATTGTTTAACAGCAAGAATAGAGGACTAAATTTTGATTTGGGCTTCCTGTCCCACTACCAACACTTTACATCAGGTTTCCCCAAACTCTGGCCCTCCAGATGTTGCTGAACTACAACTCCCATGATTCTATGAATTAAATAGATAGGCTGAGAATTATGGAAGTTGTAGTTCAGCAACATCTGGAGCATTATCCAGATCCAGCATTCTCTTACATTTTAAAATGCATTCCAATATGTATATCAATATACAAGTATATGTGTTCATGTATTTATGTGTATGCGTATACATGTATGTATAAAGTGTATGTATATATTTGGGCATTTGGTTGTATTTATATGTATATTGTATGTACTTGTGTATAGTGTGCATGTTCTTGTGTATATGTACAGGAGTGTGTAAGTGTGTCTGTGTATACAGGATAAAGGTCTTCATGCATATCCTGTAACTCTTGGATGAGAATTCATGCATTCTTTATATTAATACTCCCCCCCCCCTTCTAGCACCATATTCTGCACTCTTAGCTTGTTTTTTTTAACTCTCTCCCCCCTCACTCTGATCTTCGCATAAGATATTTACGACCCTCTCTGCAAGAATGGTGTCTATGTTCTATCAAACCTGTCTTATCTGCTTTAACCCCTGTATCACAACTCAACTTTGAATTCTATGTGTTTTCTTGCTCAGAAATGCTTCAGACTTGAGAAAGGGAGGTTCTCCTGAAAGCTAGTCATTAAAAAAATTATGTTAGTCCAATAAAAAAAGCATTTTTTTTTACGTCTATATACACACACACACATATCTCCTCAAGAGATTTGTGTACACCAGATTGAAAGACTTTCAAATCCAACTCTCTGCGCTGGTCCTTCAAGCGAAAAGGCTGTGACCAAAGTATCCAACGATTTAATTGCTGCTAAATTTCGTGGCCACTACTCTATCCTAATTCTCCTTGATCTTTCTGCTGCCTTTCACACTGTTGATCATCAACAGCTTATTCGCATTCTCTGTAATTTTGGTCTACGGGATACTGCTCTCTCCTGGTGCTCCCCCTACCTCTCCCAGCGCTCTTTCAGGGTTTCTTTCTCTGACTCTGCCTCTTTCCCCCAACCACTCTGTCGGCATCCCCCAAGGTTCTGTCCTTGGTCCCCTACTGTTCTCTATCTATACTGCCTCCCTTGGTAAACTCATTAGCTCCTTTGGCTTCAGTTATCATTTCTATGCAGATGACACGCAGATCTACCTGTAATCTCCTAATCTCCCTCCGCCCATCTTGACTCGTGTCTCTGACTGCCTCTCTGCGATTTCCAATTGGATGGCTGCTCACTTCCTTAAATTTAACCTGTCCAAAACAGAACTTCTGGTCTTTCCTCCCTCAAGTGTTGCTACCCCCGTGTCCGTCTCCCTCTAAGTCAACAGCGCTACCATCACCTCTACCTCGCAGACTCGCTACCTGGGTGTTCTTTTTGACTCCAACCTCTCCTTCACCCCTAATGTCCAATCAATCGCCAAATCCGGTCATTTTCATCTCAAAAACATAGCGCACATCTTCCCCTATTTAAGGCCGGATGCGGCTACGGTGCTGGTCCAGGCTGTTCTCTCTCGCCTTGACTACTGCAATCCCCTTCTCAGTGGTCTTAAGTGTTCCAAGATTGCATCGCTGAAATCTATAAAGAATGCAGCGGCGAGGCTAATTTTCCTGTCTGCTCGCACCTCCCACTCTGCCAGTCCCTGCACTGGCTTCCAGTTAGATAGGGCGCAATTTAAAATTCTGGTGCTGGCTTAGAAGTCCCTACATAATGCTGCTCCAACCTACCTATCCTTACTAATACACAAGTATGTCCAGTCGAGGCCCATGCGCTCTGCCAAACACCTACGCCTATCCTCTGATGCTCGCCTTCAAGATTTCTTGAGGGCTGGACCTCTTCGCTGGAACTCCCTTCCCTTCTCCGTAAGACTTTCACCCAGTCTCCACTCATTAAAAAAAAAAAAATTGAAAACTCACTTCAAGAAAGCATATCAATTAAACGGTTAGCAGGTTTTTCTCCCCCCCATGTCTCCTCTGCTGCAACTGTCAAAAATTACCTACTAAGCCCTTAGTGAATACTTTTCTAACAACCTACTTCATACGATTTGTGTCACTATACCCCACTCCCACTAGAATGTAAGCTCATTGAGCAGGGCCCTCCACCTCTTTGTTCCTGTATGTCCAGTGGTCTGGTTACAATTACATGTCTGTTAGTCCACCCATTGTACAGCGCTACGGAATCTGATGGTGACACACACACTACATGTTACAATAGTGTATAACTACATAGGTGATGTGCTTTTAAAACTACTCTGAAGTTAAGTAAATGTAATTTATGTTTTATCTACTGATCACCAGTAGCACAATATAAAAGCATGTATGTTGGGTAATTTAGTTATAAAGACAGTTAAAGATTTTAATAATGTTTGATTCCAGAGTCCACATGAGGACATTTTTGGGGGGGGAGGAGCGGGGGGGGGGGGGGGGGGGAGAAGAGAGAGAGACATTGAATTATTTTTTATTTTAACAGTCAAAAAAGACAGTTAAAGGGACACTATAGGCACCAGGACAACTACAGCTTATTGGATTTGTTCTGGCAATTAAAATCATTCACTGTAGGCTTTTTGCAGTAAACCCATTTCAGAGAAAAGGCAGTGTTTACATTACAGCCCAGTGATAGCTCTACTGGACACTTCTAAGATGGATGCTAGATGTGCTTCCTGGGGCAGTGCTGCACAGTGTAACTGACATTCAGTGTCTCCACCCTATGCACGGAGACACTGAACTTTCCTCATAGAGATGCATTGATTGGCTCAGATCAACACTTCTGATGTCAGCCAAGCAGGCAGATCAGGGACAGAGTAAGCAGCAGTCTGCAGTAAAGGTAAGAGTTTACTGTATTTACGTAGGCAAGGGGACTAGATTGTAAGGTGTTCCTGACCCTATAGTGTTCCTTTAAATGTATACGGCATACAATTTAATCTGTACCAACAGAACTGATTACAAGTTCATACAAAATACAAATGTCTCCATCTTTCAATCATTTCTCATTATATACTGCTACTATACACCAACAGGTGGCTCTCCTGCTTGCATTCACTGCAACTACAGCACCTGTGTGGTGATGCATTCTAGTCGATGCTTAATACGAATTGAGTTACACCACTTCCCTCACAAGATAATGCAATGGCAATTAAAGCATGTTAGAGTGTCTGCCAAGCAGGTCCATTAAGGAATTGGATGACGGGATTAGTTAGTTTAAACACCTGCTAAACAAGCACCAAATGTCCATGTGCTGGCAGTAGCAGAATTTTTTTTTTAAAAAAGAGGCTAAGTAGTGCTAAAGATGAAAGATTACTTCAATCTAGAATAAGGGATATATCAAATGAATCGTTATATCCTAGAAGGGATAAAAAAAAAAAAAAAAAAAAAAAAAACAACTTACTTGAAAGCGTACAGTATCTAGAATCACCACCTTAGGATTCCCAGGACCATTGTCAAAGCTCGGTAAATGAGCAGGTGTAATGGCAATGCCATAAACAGACAACAAAGCTTTGCTCATACAGTAGCTGGAGAAAAAAATTAATAAATTATACATTACAAAGCTTATTTTTTTTTCATTTTAAGAATGTGTGCTCATTTAAAGATGGATTGAAAGGGACAAGCTCAAATTCACTACAATTTTTGACGATCTATAAAATAGCTGGATAAAACACACAAAAACACAAGCTGTAGCAGCAGTATCCTAAGGTAACAGTGTAACATACTTTGTAGGCATACAGTTTAAACGTGGAGTGCCAACTTTAAAATGGTCACTATAGGCACTGTAACCACTTCAAATGACTAAAGTGGTTATGATGCCCGCAGTCCATAGGTGTTAGGTCCCGCATAAATGTTGAACAGTTTACTCACCAGCTCTCGAAGATTTTAGGTCCCATGCAGGCTGCCGACCAAACCCCAATGCTATGGCTTTCAGATAGTGAGTTAGGCTTTGCCTCAATTAAAATTCTTACTAAGAATTGCTGGCAGTGACAGGTTTGCCCTCTCAGCCGATCACTGCCCGCTAACCCAAGTATGGTTTAAAGTAGAGAATAACGCAACCTTTGCCACATAGCCATTCGGGGCATGGCAGATGACTGTGCAGCTCTGCTAAAATGGTCAATACATAGTTTAAAGGGACAATAGGCATTATAACCATTTCAACCAATTGAAGTTATTATAGTGCCTGGGGTCTGCAGGTGCAAAGTCAATGTTAAAGGAACACTGTAGGTATTGTTAACTTCATCTCAGTGAAGTTGTTATAGAATCTGAAGTCCACTGGTGCAGTCATGCCATTCAGTGTGAAACCATTTCTTTTTTTGTTTATATTTAGCATTAAAACTTTAAAAACTGTTCAAGATTAAACGAGAGTCCCCAGCAGCATAGCCCTCAGCACCATTTGGACAAAGGAGGAAGCATTAGGCCAAGCAGGAATGGGAAGCATTGCTGTGATTGACTGCAAATCACAGCAACCATTGCTGGTATGAATCGGAATGGCTTGAAGAAAGTGTGTAATCTATACCTTAGCCAAAGTTGAAGTGGGGACTAGAGACCATTTTGTTTTGTGTTCAATAGCTCGAAAATGATTTAACACTGCCAGTGAGAATTCAAAGTGAAGTTCACATTAAAAGTAAAAAAAAGACAAACTGGAAAAATTATCAGAGTCTGCTAATGTCCAGGTTGGCTACTCTGGCCTTCAATCTGAATACGCACGTTTGAAAATAATCCTGCAAATATAGAGACCGTGCTATAGGACTCCAGGGCACTATAACCAATTCAATGAAATTAAAATAAATACAATCACAACATCCTAACTCGGATCTTTTAAAAAGGCAACTTACTCTCATTTATACCTAGAAATGAAGTTTGATGCAGGAAGCTACTAACGATCACTCATTTAATTTCAGCAAGTGAAAGTGCAATCTCCTTCTACATAGTAAATAAAGTTTCAATGGGTTCTTCCATCCCTACAGTTTGCATTAAAGTGATTGTAGGATGTATAACCAATTCATCTCCTTGAATTGGTTCTAGTGCCTGGAGTCCCTCCATTTAGAGTTTAACCAATTTCAAGTAATTCAACACTGAAGGAGGTTTTAAAGTTTTCCATATCTCCATCCCCACTGGAAATTTGACTAAGGCAGAGTTACACACTTTCTTCTAGACATGCAGATTTTGTTTTTTACTCACGGTTACTGCCTTCACCCGAATATGCAAACTAGTGGTACTTACAGTACCTGAGAGTTTTAATTTCTAGGATCATAAAATCTAGTGGGAGAGCAGTGCAGGGTCTCATATTTCTTCATTCTATCCCATCTAGAGGCCTCACAACACAATCCACCCCAAGTAGTATCTTCCATTTATTTCACTAATCCACACTGGTTTCTGCTACATTTATTCTAAGCCTTTCCAGGTTTGTGGAAACTCCTCAATCATATAGTGCAAGTCTGTGTAAATGCTCTACGGCTACTTGTCTATTACCCTCTTGTCTCAAATCTTTTTCGTAACCTTAAAGGACAACTATAGTGCCAGGAAAACATACTCGTTTTCCTGGCACTATAGTGCCCTGAGGGTGCCCCCACCCTCAGGGACCCCCTCCCGCCGGGCTCTGGAGAGAGGAAGGGGTTAAACACTTACCTTTCTCCAGCGCCGGGCGGGGAGCTTTCCTCCTTCTCTCCTCGCGACGTCATCGGCTGTATGCGCATGCACGGAAGGAGCAGCGCGCATTCAACAGGTCGCAAAGGAAAGCATTTACAATGCTTTACTATGGACGCTGGCGTCTTCTCACTGTGATTTTCACAGTGAGAAGCACGCAAGCGCCTCTAGCGGCTGTCAATGAGACAGCCACTAGAGGCTCTGGAGGCTGGATTAACCCTCAGTATAAACATAGCAGTTTCTCTGAAACTGCTATGTTTATTTAAAAAAAAAAAAAAGGGGTTAACCCTAGCTGGACCAGGCACCCAGACTACTTCATTAAGCTGAAGTGGTCTGGGTGCCTAGAGTGGTCCTTTAAGATTGTAAGCTCACGAGCCATTTAGCTTAGAATGTTGTACATATGGGTGGTAAATGCCATTTCTCAACTCACGAGAGAGGTCCTCTGCTCCTTTTGTATTGGCTTGTCTATGATGCACTAAAATTGTGAGATTGTGCAGCAGTGATAATTCTATGAAACTTGTCGAGTAGTGAAAACTATATATACTCCAAATCAAATGATTTTCAGCAAGATGGAGTAATCAATGTTGTGCCTTATTATGCAATTATAAACATGCTTCCAAGACCAACTTACGCAATTTTCTTGCAGCTTGCAAGAGCACAGCACCACATATCACTTTCTTCATGCCATTTGCATCTGTTTAAAAAAAAAAAAAAAAGGGGGGGTAAACACAAATAGGAAGCCGGTCATATGCTGCTAATTTGTTATTCAGTGTATACACACACACACACACACAGGTTTATAAAATGACCTTGTGTTACTCGCATAATCCCAGTAAACTGCTTCAAGGGAACGAGAAACACTAGCTCTTGAAGGCTCTTCTCCAAGCTTATGTCCATAAAGTTTTACAATTAAATTTTCCACATCAAATATTTCAAAACGGTTATCGATTCCTGGGGTAAAAAAGAACAACAACAAAAAAACAAATGTAAGTACATGGTGGAAAAATCACAGATGCTATTTGTATCACAATGTTAAATACTATGCAGGCTGTTTTCCCTCATCTGTAACAGTGCCGGAGTGTGATTTAATTCCAAGATGGCTACCTCCAAACAAGTAAATATGAATTGGTGTTGTATTTCTATTGTAGCCTATTAGAAAAGGGTTTTGTTTTAAAAAAGTTTATTGTACAAAAATAATACAATAGAAGAGGACTTCTGTTTCAGCTTTTCACATTTAGCCCCTTAGGGCTTACTCATAATCAAACTAAGAGCGTTGGGGAGATTTTCTACATTTGTTCTGATTTGCATACAATTCAATTTGTTGGTTAATGTTAGGTCCCTCCTCGATGTCTGCACTACTTCCTATTCTAAAATATAAAGCTTCTTATCTGGGATAGTGCTAGTTTAATAAATATTTTACAAGTGTTACAACTTTCTCTTTTTCTGTTAATTTCACTTTTCAAATACTTCATCTGTGACTTAACCATATCTTTGTGACATTAGTCCCCATTACTGGGAGCATTATACGGACACTCTATATAGGTGCCCAGAATTTTCTTATGTTTTAGTCACCCTGTGCCCATTATAGCCGCAGGGTGTGTATAATATAATTTAATTCTTAAATGATTTGTCTCCTTTCTTACCCTGTTAATGCTTTCAACCAAATAGGTGGATTTGGCTGTGGAGCCTGTGCAGTGCCATCTGTTTGTTGTAAGGATCTACATTAACTTGTTAATTTGCATATTCAGGTAGATTTGCATATTATGGATTCTGCAAGCAGGGGAGACATTTCTTGTTTGTTACTGTCTTCCCAACCCCATTACATATGTGTTAATATGAGTTCCTGTAGGTTTCCCCATGTGATTTGGGTATTTGCATTATATTAACATTGTCTGAGTAAGTTCAAAGTAATGTGCATATGGGCTAGTCCAGAGTAAAATTAAAGCTGCTTGTTTTCATTCCATCATGAACTACATGTCTTGATTTGCTAATTCGGAGATCCCAGTAGCAGAGTTTTTGGACCTGTTACTGGTCTGAAAAATGTTTTAGATAAGCTGCAATGTATGCAGTACTAAGGACTGCCTCTAGTGGCAGTCTACCGGAGTTTCAATCCATGAAACGATGCTGTTTGGATAAATACATACAAAAATAAGACCCTAGGAAGTATTCGGTGCAGGGTGGTGAAACACAAAGTTATGTACAAAAGAGATTCAACCCGGGAATCAGGATGAAATAGTGGTAGAATATAGGAATAAAAAGCTACATATGGTGAAATACGTATGAATAGTGATATAGCTCCAGGTGGAGAAAATCTTACAAGAATGTAAATGGTATATGCGCTTATCTTCTCTCAGGGATATCTGTAGTTTCTGGAAAATCTTCCCAGCAAGATGAATCCTCAAAGGACTTAAAAAAAAAAACGTGAAAATAGTGTGATATATAAAACTATAACAATATAATTCAAGGTTGCACTTACATCAAGAAAGCAAACATCAGGCTTATCTCCACTAGCAACTGGATCAAATAGAGACTCTTCCATTCCTAAGAGATACAGTGGCCAGTAGAGAACACAAATTATAAATGAAATTATAATGAATTAAATGGTTATATAGTTTTATACAATATCACACTATTTGCACTTTTGTTTGTCCTTTGAGGATTCATCTTGCTGGGAAGATTTGCCATCACCTACAGATACCCCCGAGGGTACACAGTTTTTTATAAAGCACCAACAAGTTCCATAGCGCTGTAAAATGGGTGGACTAACAGACAAATGTTTGTAAACAAGACAAGTTGGACACACAGGAACAGAGGGATTGAGGGCTCTGCTCAACAAGCTTACATGCTAGAGGGAGTGGGGTAATGTGACACAAAAGGTAAGGGTAGGGTAGAAAAGTAGGTTGCTAGGATAGTGTTCATTGAGGGCTTAGTGTTTTGTTTTGATAACCGTTTCAGGAGAGGAATCAGGGTGCGGGGAGGGAAAGCTGTAGATGGTTTAATTGAAATGCTTTCCTAAAGAAATAAGTTTTCAAAGATTTTTTGAAGGAGTGGAGATTGGGTGAAAGTCTAACAGAGAGGGAAAGGGCGTTCCATAGGAACGGTGCAGCCCTAGAGAAGTTTTTAAGCCAAGCATCAGAGGAAGGAGTACAAACAGAGGTTAGACGTAGCTCTCAGACAGAGTGTAGGGACCTAGATGGGACATATTTGTGTAATAGTGAGGATAAGTAGGTTGGAACAGCATTGTGTATAGATTTGTAAGCAAGTATCAGGATCTTAAGTAGAGTCCTGTATCTTACAGGAAGCCAATGTAGGGACTGACAAAGGGGGTAGGCGTGGGCGGACAGGAAGAGGAGCCTCGCCGCTGCATTTATTATACACCGTAACAGGGCAAGTTGGGAACACACAAGACCACTGAGAAGCGGATTACAGTAGTCAAGGCGAGAGAGGACAGCAGCATGGACAAGCACATTTGCCGTATCAGGCGTTAAATAACGTTCGATGAACGCAATATTTTTAAATTGGAAGCAGCAGGATTTGGCAACTGATTGGACATGAGGGTTGAAGGAGAGGTGGTAGTTGAAGAAAACAACAAAGCAGCGAGCCTTAGAGGTAGAGTGGATGGCAGCGCCATTGACTTGGAGGGACACAGACAAGGGAGTAGCAACACTTGAGGGAGGAAAGACCAGAAGTTCTGTTTTTGACAGGTTCAGTTTAAGGAAAAAGAGCAGCCATCCAGTTGGAAATAGCAGAAAGGCAGTCAGAGACACGAGTCAAGAGGAGTGGTAAGAAATCGGGGGACGACAGATAAAATTCTCGGGTCATCCGCATAGAAATGATACTGGAAGCCGAAGGAGCTGATGAGTTTGCCACAGTAGGAGGTGTAGATTTAGAACAATAGGGGACCAAGGACAGACCCTCGGGGAACACCAACAGAGAGGAATTTTTGGTAGTAAGATTGCATCAAGAGAGAGAGCGGTATCTCGTAGCCAGAGATTACGGAGGATGAGAAGAAGCTGTTGATGACAACAGTGTCAAAAGTAGCAGAGAGGTTGAGGATAATTAGGATAGAGTAGTGGCCATGGGATTTTGCAGTGATAAGATCATTGGATGATTTGGTCACAGCTGTTTCAACAGAGTGAAGAGTGCGGAATCCAGATTAGAGCAGGTCAAGCAGAGAGTTGGATTTGAGGAAGTCTGTCAATCTCGCCAACAAAACTCTCTCAAGGATATTGGAGACAAACGGCAGTAGCAAGATAGGGCGGTAGTTGGACGGGGAATTAGGGTCAAGGATGGGATTTTTTCAGAATCAGGGTTACGGTTTCATGTTTGAAGGGTAGAGGAAATGTGCTAGAGGAGAGGGAGAGATTGAAAATTTTAGTGAGAGGTAGAGCAAGAGAAAAAGACAAAGTGCAGATAAGATACGAGGGAAAAGGATCAAGGTAACAGGTGGTGGGGAGGGAGGAACAGAGAAGAGCAGAAACATCTTCTGCTGTAATGGGTGCAAATGAGCATAGGACAGCTGAGGGAGTGTGGTTAGGGAAAAGATTGGTAATGGTTGGAGAGAGATGAGAGATCTCATCCCTGATTTTAGAAGTTATATAGCTGTAACTGGCTACACTGTGATGGCAAGACAACTCTGAAATACACTTACTTGATTTTGTAGCCAGCCACTGTAGACACCACTTAACTCTGTATGCATCATTTGCCTAATAAAACAAAACAAAAGTTACTGGCGGTGTTACGAACGCACCATACTTCAAGAGTGTGCGTGACGTAGTTGTTGCGGTGCAAGGGTTAAAGTTCACTTTTTGTCTGCACTGGACCAGAAAGAATAAAATTACCCTTACCACCACCACCCACACATAAGCATAATATAAATATTACTATTTTAACGCTGCCACCAACAACACAATTTTTAGATGGGGTGCCTTAGTCCCCAGGTAACTTAATAAAAACCCACCAAATGTAACTTAGCACAATATCCATGTCATTGCAAAATACTAATTAGTCTCTTCAGGTAACATGATTCTTTACCATACAGAGACAGAACTTAATAAAGGAATATTTATTATGAGCAAAAAAAATATAGTCACAGTGCATACAAAAATATAGCTGATAATCAAATTAGTTACACCAAGAACAGATAAAAGCAAAAGGGATAAAATAACAGAAGCCCTAAACATTTACTCAGGTTTTCAAAGCAAAACTTCTGCCCAGGGGGTCTCTGGTAAGAAATGTAGTGACTCACTTAGAATTCGATTCTGGCCCCCAAGCAAGTACAAATACACATCTCAGTATCATTGGATATATACACAGAGGCGCCTGGGCGGGCTTGTTTTATACTGAATGGAGATCCCGTGCAGTGGGTCTGGGTGTATATTTGTGTGTTTCTAGGTTTCTATAAGTGGCCAATCTAACTTTTTTTTAACAAAGGTTTATACACAGTTAAACACTATATTGTGACTTTCTTATTTCCCCTAGCAAAATCACCTCTACTTTGTTTTAAAACCACATGTATTTGCAAGATTGCAGGGGCAGAACTTCCCAAGCATGTCCTTCATTCAAATCACTTTATTCAGATGAATAAACTGTGTTGCTTGCAGTGTCCTTTTAGATTACTTGCTTCACAAATATTACTCTGTAAAATTATATCTAAAAAGTGTCAACCAATAATGACAGACTATTTTGCATCTTGTTGTCAAAAATTGTCTACATAGAGAAAGTAGGGAGCAAACTCTGGTCTGAAGTACAAATCAGTTTACAAGCCAATAAAAACTGAACGGTAACAAACCTTGCAGTATACGGTTGGCACCATGCCAAAGGCTGGACAGACAAATTCACAAAGGTTACGGAATAGGTTATGGTAGTCACCATTTGCAAGTTCAAAGCCTGAAACCGGTATCTGATGAGTTGATGAACCTGAAAGATTAACCAGAATCTAGTACATATGTCAATATGAGCAGTGTTTACAAAACATATTACAAGACAAGGGCCCACAAAAATAAATGCAGTGTAATTACAGAATATGTAAAGAGCAACTCAAGTGTTTAAAGGGACACTCCAGGCACCCGGACCATTTCTGCCCATTGGAGTGGTCTGGGTGCCAACTCCCACTACTCTTAAAGGACCACTCTAGTGCCAGGAAAACACTCGTTTTCCTGGCACTAGAGTGCCCTGACGGTGCCCCCACCCTCAGGGACCCACTCCCGCCCGGCTCTGGAAAGAGGAAAGGGGTTAAAACTTACCTTTTTCCAGCGCTGGGCGGGGAGCTCTCCTCCTCCGATCCTCCTCTTCTCCTCCCCGTCGGCTGAATGCGCACGCGCGGCAAGAGCTGCGCGTGCATTCAGACGGTCACATAGGAAAGCATTCATAATGCTTTCCTATGGACGCTTGCGTGCTCTCACTGTGATTTTCACAGTGAGAATCACGCAAGCGCCTCTAGCGGCTGTCAATGAGACAGCCACTAGAGGAAATAGGGGAAGGCTTAACCCATTCACAAACATAGCAGTTTCTCTGAAACTGCTATGTTTATGAGAAAATGGGTTAACCCTAGAAGGACCTGGCACCCAGACCACTTCATTAAGCTGAAGTGGTCTGGGTGCCTAGAGTGGTCCTTTAACCCTGCAAGTGTAATTATTGCAGTTTTTTATAAACTGCAATAATTACCTTGCAGGGTTCCACCTCTAGTGGCTGTCTACTAGACAGCCACTAGAGGGCACTTCCTGGTTTCTAGCAAAGGAAATCTGTGCTAGAGCGTCGCTGGACGTCCTCACGCTGTGAGAGGACCTCAGCGTCGCTCATTTCCCCATAGGAAAGCATTGAAAATGCTTTCCTATGGGGAACGCATTAGGTCTCCCTGGCTGGTGGGCGGGATCAGTCTCGCCCACCGGCCGATGCAATCAGAGGGAGGAGCGGCGGGGAGGAAGAATCAGCGACGTGGGACATAGTCGCTGCCTCAGGTAAGTTACTGAAGGTGTTTTCACCCCTTCAGCAACCGGGGTTTGGGGGGTGGGAGGGAGAGGGGACCTGCAGTCCGTTTTCCTGGCACTGGAGTTTCCCTTTAAACATCATCCCTGCTTTCAAGTAACTGATTATATGAGTAGGTAATGGAAAAGGTTTTTGAGTCAGCTTTTGTAAAAGGGAAGGGAGGCAGTACAAGAGCCTATAGTGCCAGGGAAATGGCTTGTTTTCCTGGCACTATAGAATCCCTTTAATGAAGGGTTAAGAACGACTGATTTTATAAAGCAAAGGCACAGAAATATACACACAGACCCCCTGCATGGGATCTCTATTCAATATAAAATAAGCCCGCCCAGGCGCCTGTGTGTGTGGGAGAAAATTAGTCAGCCCTCGGTTAAATTATCTCCCGGATACAGAAAGAGCAAATCACCCCCACATATCATGTATCCCACAGAGAGGTATCTCTGGAGCGACCGTTCTGTGCAAAAGCACTTGGATCAGATGTGGCTAGTCCAAAGTTTAGCGGGACGTGGCTAGGCTCCAATCCAGCGCAGAGTTCCAAGATGCCAAGTAGAGTTCCCCGGTCATCTAGAAACCGCGCTTACCATTGGAACCTGAAGATCCCCTAAATCCTTCGTGTCATTTGATGCCTCGCCACCCCCTCTGTTAGACCTCTAAAAAGCTCCCGATTGCTGGTCTTGTGACCAAGAGCGATCGCTTAAGTTTTAGCGGACAGCGGCGACTCAGTGTTCAAAACTTAAGAGAAGTTCAGAGTCACTCATAGTCAGGCGCACCGTGCTTCAGAGGGCCCCTAGCTGGTGGCATGGGCTAAAAGAGAGGGGTGGGAGTTTGGGGAGACATGTGCCCTGCTTAGGTGACCAGGGGGTCTATCACACATATTTGACTTAAAGGCACATTCTAAGTTAATGGTGCTAGATCCATTTTAATAGAAACGCATTAAAATCTAAAAACCAGAGGGAAAATGCAGTTCCTACATTTTGTCCAATTACCTAGGCTGTGTAGCGAGTTCTAATCAACCAAGAAGGGACTCTGCCAATCATGATGCTCACTTCATTTCTATTGCACAGCGTGTCCTTTTCTACATTCAGTGCTTTATGGGCACCACAAAGGTTTTCCAATAGTATTAATTGACAGATTTATACTATAGAAAGCCAAAAGCAGAACTCTTAGATGCAAGCAGAATTGATATAGATTGTACAAAACATGAGGGTGCCTGGTAGCCCTTGTTGATACCATTAGCAACATATGGTATTTGTGATTAGACTGGATGTATTATTACAAGACATTCTTACAAATGGAATTTAATTGTGTCCCCTGTTGTAATTCTGCTACAAATGTTATCAAGTGGCTAACAAATCTATGCAAAGATCTACACAAATCATATTCCAGCTTGCAATGCTAAAAAAACAAAGTTACCTGCACTATTTTCCCTTGTCCAAGACGTTTCCCTCTTCAGGTTCAAAGTATATGGGTGTATAAAATAAAAATATCCAGAGATTCTCGCTTTTTACATAACTATTGCTTCATCTTTATTCAGCCTTGGCAAATGCCCATCAACAAAGTAGGCACTAAATGGTCATAGGCCATTTGCATTAAAATTTGAGTGAAATTACAATACAGTCTTTTCTTAAAGATTCCAAAATACTCAAACCTAATAGTTTCACTTTCACGCTATACTTGTGGTGCAGAAGGACCACAGGCCCTAAACTACATACTCAACAGTAATGTGATATCATTAAACCTGATCCAGTGATAGTCTGCAGGAAGCCACTCCGATACATGTACAGTAAGGGGTAAGGCACACTCTTAAGTCAGGCTAAAAAGGTGTAGATAGACTAAAAATAAAAGGAAGGAATGTAGAAGAGTATAGCGGACTGCCTCAATTAATATTTTTGTTCATTATTTACTTATACTTGAGTCACTGTCTGTATTATGGCAACTTACATTGCCATAATACAGACCAGGACCGACGGGCTCATTACAAGCCCGGTGGTCCTGTTGGGGGCTGGCAGAAAGCGTTTACTTACCTTTCCTGCAGCTCCTGTCAGCTCCCTTCTCTCACCTCCGTTCCGGTCAGCACCCTTCTCCTCCACTGTAAGTCTTGCGAGACTTGCAGTGGAGGAGAAGGGAGCTGACCGGAACAGAGGTGAGAGAAGGGAGCTGACAGGAGCTGCAGGAAAGGTAAGTAACAGCTTCCTGTCAGCCCCCTCCTACACAGCCCATCCACTAGACCACCAGGGAATGAGAGCCCCCCTCCCTGGCCAGCTAACAAGCAGAAAGGGGGGGGGGGGGGGGGGGGGAGGGGCGACGAAAAAAATATGAATAAAAAATAAGAAAAAATAAAATATTAAAATAAAAAAATATTAATATATAAAAAAAATATTTAAAAAATAAATAAAAATGGCCATGCATCGGTATGTCTGCATCACATACACACACTGCATACATTATATACACACACTGTAAATAAATATTCAATTAATATAATTTTTTTAGGATCTAATTTTATTTAGAAATTCACCAGTATCTGCTGCATTTCCCACCCTAGTATTATACTCGAGTCAATACATTTACCAGTTTTTTTGGGTAAAATTAGGGGTCTCGACTTCTATTCGGGTCGACTTATACTCTAGTATATGCGGCATTTAAGTAATGTGCATACAGCAAACAAAAACCGACGTTTCGACCCCTGCAGGTCTTTTTCAAGGTTACTGTGACAGCAAAAACAATTATATAGTGCCACCGTCAACCACTCCAAGAGATATTCTATAGGTGGTCCATCGTAAGTCGTGGATTTAAGGAGAGTTTCCCGTACAGCCTGTATTTCTTCTGTTATAGGTATTAAGGTGTAAAGATTTTGTACATCCAATATTGCAAAGATGAATTCCAGGTCATTCTCAATCTTTAGTTCTTTTAGTTGTTGTAGTAGATCTGGAGTATCTCTAAGACAAGAAGGGATCCACGATTTACGATGGACCACCTATAGAATATCTCTTGGGAGTGGTTGACGGTGGCACTAACATGTAATTATTTTAAATTCAAAGACATCTTTATCTACAAACCTTTGGGAAGGCGATGGGAGCGGCCATGGCACCCTCATACGCCAATATAGTCATGGCCTGGTTTGAACAAACCCACATCCTTTCTACATCCAGTACAAAAATACTTAAGTATTTTAGATTTGTGGACAACATCCTGCTGATCTGGAAAGATACCAAGGAAGAGCTGTGTGTCATGGTCACCGAAATCAACAATTTACAGACACCAATCATACTTACACTCACGTTTGACACCAATACCATCCAGTTTCTGGATGTGTCATTAATCAGAACTGAGGAGGGTATAGCTTATACACTTTACCGCAAAGAGACGGACCGCAACACACTGCTCCTAGCTAAGAGTTTTCACCCAAAACACCCGATAGAGTCTCTCCCCATTACTCAGTTTATTTGTGTATTACGATATAATAGTGATCCTATCAAAATGGACATCCAGTTACAACAAATGCGACAAATATTTTGGGAGAGAGGTTATTCACCTCAAATACCAACTATTGCTGAACTCAAGGCAAAAGAACGTGTCCAGAAAACTAGGGAGAGAACCATTGAAGCATATGAAGATCGCCTATTTCTTCCACTTTTCATACGAACACGTCACAAATTAAGGACAAAATATACAGACATTGGGACATATTAAAAGCAGATAAACACTTGTCACCCATTTTTCAAAATCCACCGATCATTAGTTATAAACAAAACATGAATCTGAGTCCGCAATGACCCTGTACAGTGTTACCAGAAAACCAAGCTGATTAAGAAAAAAGGTTGCTGGGGGCGTGGCTTGGACGCCGGACAAGATGGCGGCGTAACCCGCGAGCTCCCGCCAGGCTCTCAGCAAAAACTCACCGAAACGGCACTCACACCCGGCAACATGGGGAAAACTCATCGGGCCACACAAGCCGCCCACGCAACTAACACCCCACGGGGATCCCAACCGGCGAGCATGCGCCAATTCCTCACGGCGCCGGCGGAGCACGCCGCACAGGCCCCAAGGGACACAGAGGCCTCCGACCTCTCCATGCCAGCATCCCCGCTGGAGAGGCAGTCGGAAGACCACACACGGGACCCTACATGCGCCCCACAACCAGACTGGGTGGCCCTGATCAAAAATCTACCTACAAAGGCAGACTTAAAAGAAGCAAATGCAGCACTACAGCAAAGTATCACGGGCGAACTACACGCTATCAGAGAAGACATGCAAGGTATGCAGACTAAACTAGCACAACTGGAGGCGGACTGCGACCACATGACAACGGCGCAGGCCGCAAATACAGGTGTAATAAGGCGCCAAGAGTCACAACTTAGGCAAATGGCACTGCACCTTGAAGACCTAGATAATAGGGGACGGAGACATAACCTAAGAATAAGGGGCCTTCCTGAAGAAAAGGACCAGGTCGCTCCCATAAGAGACATTCTTACAGAACTGTTCAACGACCTCTTAAACAGGCCGAAAACTACGCACATTGAGTTTGTTAGGGCGCACAGGGCCCTTCGACCGCGTGGCCCGCCAGACTCCCCGCCTAGAGATATAATATGCTGTCTCGCCCACTTTCAAACGAAAGAAGATATACTCCGTAAGGCGAGAGACACTAAACAAATCCTGCTGAACGGGGTGGAAATCCAAATATACCCGGACCTGTCCCCGGCAACACTGGCGTACCGCAGGGCAATGCGCCCGCTCACTAGGTCACTACAAGCCAACAAGTTCAGATACCGCTGGAACTTTCCAACAGGCCTACAGGTCACCACAGCTAATGGACCTTTCAACGTGAAGAACGGAGAAGATCTAGCCGACCTACAAAGGGAACTACAACTACCACCAATCCCAATGTCATGGCCGGACCCGATGACATTCTACGCCTTCCAGTCAGATCCGCAGCAACAACCAGTACAAGCCGCTAGAACGAGGAGGACCCGACAACAGGCGACTCGCCCATCGGGAGCCAACACCTAAGGCCCAACGCGCAGAACGCCCTCCCGACGCACCACGGACTCTCACCTATGGACTACACCACCTCCCGCACAGACACCCTACGAGACACCGCACGCAAGAACCTATAGACTAATTACAGAGACACTGAGCACCCAGCAAACCGCAAGTATTCCGCCAAGCCGGCGGTCCCACTAGACTCTTGCCTGGTCATCATGCTCACCACACGGGGGTGGGGGGGGGGGGCACATGGGGAAAGGTACCCAGGGGGCTGATATTGGCGCTAGGGTTCCCCCCCCTCCCCCCTCTTTCCGGACCCGTAGAGCAGGCTAAGATTAACAAAGACTCCCAACGGGGAAGATAGGAGTCTCTTGTTTTAATGCAATATGGTTACAAAATCCACTTAGAGAGAGTCTACGTAGGGGTACAAGACACACATGGGGGAAAACCGCACACTAGCCGAGCCTCGTGGCGACTGCACAAGACGAACACATAAGAAGGGTGGGGGGACGACCGCCTGGCTGGGCCCGGCCGCCGAGGCTACCCGACCTGTGACGAACCAAGGGGAGCAGGCGGGGGGGCAACGCCGGGGGGGCCCACCCGGGGGGGTTCAGCACCCACGAGGGAGCGGGGAGGGGGGAGTCGGAGACACACGAGGCCTGAGCCACCCCAAGGGAAGTAAGCGGGTAGCAGGGGGAGTGAGACACTCGGGATGGGGGAGGGCGGGAACGGTAACTTGTTTTATTGTTTATTAACAGTTATGCTGTCAGACGTTGATAGAATGTTATTGAATGTTGATGCTTATACTATGTTATGATCTGCCATCAAACAGAGACACACCCATAATCCGATTTACACACACCCATGTCGGCCTTCGGGCCACTGTACACCAAGGTGAGGAAACACAATGCACCAAATCATACACCAATCCACAGAGCCGAGTAGGGACGAAACGGGACATAGCCCGACACACCCCGAGGACGATAGGAACCCCTGACGGTATTGGACCAGAACCATCCCATACTGACAGGTACATCTGGACGTCCTTCCGACGCACCCACAGGCAGAGGCGTCACCACACAGGTGAGCGAACCACGCTAATCACAGGTGATAGCGTGAGACACCGCTCCCCGACGCCTGCGCCTCCACCGACGCAGACTAGCGACGGACATTGGGATAGGTTACCACAACCCCCCACTTTGCATTACCTAGACCTTCTTCTCACGACCTGTTTACTCCTGACCCCCGAGACAGACGACGGACACTATCCCCCGACCGATATAACCTGCCCACCCACAGAAGTGACCGACATCAGACAGAGACGAGTAACCCCAGATCCACTACCCAGAAGATATGGCGCTAACGCCCAAACTCCTCTCAATTCTAACGATCAATGCCAAAGGACTGAATAAACCAGAAAAACGCTCAGGTGCACTGAGAGACTTCCACCGACGCAAAGCCTCCATTATAATGATCCAAGAGACGCACTTTAGGGAGGGAGCTAGGCCCAAAATGACTAACCACCACTACCCCCACGGTTACTACAGCGACTATCATGGCGGTAAGTCCAGGGGGACAGCCATCCTCCTCCACAAAACGGTGCCGTTCCAGGAGGGGGGATGCAGGGTGGACAGAGAGGGCAGATATATATTCCTTAAAGGGAAAATTGCGAACCAATCGTACACATTTGCGAATGTCTATGCCCCGAACAAACACCACTACCGCTTTCTCAAACACACGCTACGCAAACTCCAGGACTTCACAGAAGGGATACTCATTCTGGGAGGGGACTTTAACATAGCACTTGACCCCACATGGGACTGCTCCTCGGGCACCTCGCAGGCCCCCTCATACCAACTTCAAAACATAAAATCCCTCCTCCGCAAACACCGACTCATAGACAGCTGGAGAGCCCACCATCCGGACGTTAGGGACTACACTTTCCACTCCTACCCCCACAACTCCTATTCCCGAATTGATCACCTCTATGTAACGCACCATAACCTACCCTTAGTTACCGACGTGAACATAGACGAGGCGACGTGGTCGGATCACGCCCCGGTCACACTGACCCTAAAATCTAACCTCTTTCGCCCCACCATCACCAAATGGCGCCTCAATGAATATCTACTCTCTAAAATAGACACCAAAGCCTCCATAGAAGAGGCGATCAAAGAATACTTTGAACTAAACACCTCAGATCAGACATCGCCAATGATCAGATGGGAGGCACACAAGAGCGTACTACGAGGCCACTGCATCCAACAGGGGGCGAGATTGAAGAGACAATCTGAAGCCCGCTTATCGGAGATTCTGGCGGACATACACAAACTAGAGGAGTTAAACAAACAGACACAAACAAACACGCGACAAACCCAACTATTACAACTGAGACGGGACCTTACCACGCTATTGCACTCCAAACATCACAGGGACGCAATCAGACACAAAGCCTTCTTTGCCCTACATGGGAATAAGAGTGGCAAACTACTAGCCAGGATGCTGAACAAGCGGAGACAACAAACGTACATTGACAAAATCAGAGACAAACACGGGACACTGCACCGACTCCCGACAGACATAATGACGACAATACGAACATATTACTCAGACCTATACAGCATACCACAACCACAGACCGAAGCTGCGAAACTGCGACTACAAGACTCTATACGGACTTACCTCGCCAAATTCCCAATGCCAACACTAGATAAGGAGACGGCGGCATTGATAGACGAACCTATCACAATAGAGGAACTGACGCTTGCAGTCAAACGCACGAAACAGGGCAAAAGCCCGGGCCCGGACGGATTCCCGACAGCATACTACAAAACCTACGCAGAACATCTATATCCCCCAATGGTAGAGGCGTTCAACGCAATTAGGGAAGGGCAACGAATACCCAAACAAGCCTTAACGGCTCATATCACTGTCATCCCTAAAGAGGGTAAGGATGGGGAACACTGCGGGAACTACAGACCCATCTCGCTCATAAATTGCGATATTAAACTCATGGCCAAAATCCTAGCAACGCGGCTCACACAACACATCCCTTCACTGGTCCACCCGGACCAGGTGGGATTTGTGGGGGGAAGGGAGGCGAGGGACAACACAATTCGAACACTGACCCTCATGCATGGAAAAAGAGGACAAGAGAGAGGCCTTCTCCTGCTGTCTACGGACGCGGAGAAGGCGTTCGACAGGGTCCGATGGACGTACCTATTTGAGACCTTATCACACCTGGGGATTGGACCGCATATACGGAGATGGGTAGAGGCACTTTATTCGGAGCCAACAGCCCAGGTCCTAGTCAATGGAGCACTCACAGACCCGTTCCCCATATGTAACGGCACCCGGCAGGGCTGCCCCCTATCACCGCTGCTATTCATACTGGCCCTGGAACCTTTCCTAACTCACGTCAGGCAAAACAGAGACATAACCGGGCGAGAAATAGACAAAACTCATCATAAGGTAGCCGCGTTCGCAGATGACCTCTTGTTCATAGTCTCCAACCCTGAAATCACTCTCCCTAACATCATAAAAGAACTTCAAGTGTTCGGAGACGTCTCCAACCTGAAAATTAACAATTCCAAATCCTTCATCCTCAATATAAGCATTCCGACCAAACGAGCCGAATCGCTGCGCCATAGCTTCCCATTCCACTGGGCGGACAGTAAGATAAGATACCTAGGCATCTGGCTAACGAGGAAGAGCAGCGACCTGTTTAGGGAGAACTTCGCAGACATGCTTAAAACATTCCAAACTGACATGAGAGACTGGTCGTACCCACACATATCGTGGTTGGGACGAATCCAAGTCATTAAAATGAACTTCCTCCTGCGACTCCTATATCTCCTACAGGCTATCCCAATAATTATACCTAAAACGTTTTTCACCACACTTAACTCCGCGATGACTAAATACATATGGAACGGGGGGAGGCCCAGACTCAAACTCACTACCCTGATGCAACCCAAAAACAAGGGAGGGCTGGCCCTGCCGGACTTCCACCTTTATTATGTCACCACACACTTACAAAGGGTAATGGAATGGTCGAAAGAGGGAGTCTCTAAACTATGGAAGACAGCGGAGGAGGCGGAGGCAGGTAAGCCGATATCTGGGATACCCTGGAGGACGGAGAGCACCGATAGCCAGGAAATGTCAATATACACGAAACACACCCTGGAGGTGTGGCGGCGGACCGCAAAGCAAAGGGGACTAGCGCCGTACCCATCTCCCCTAACCCCGCTAACCCATAACGAAGCCTGCCCACCTGGCCTAGACCCACGAGCATTTCGGCACATCCTCCCGAACCCCACTCCGCGCCTACACCACATAATGCGAGACGGGAAATGCAAACCGCTACAGGACATGATAGGAGACACTATCCCCTCATTCATGCACCAATTCAAACATACCCAACTCAAGAACTTTGTCCTCACCCTGCCCCAGGGGTCCGCACTCACCAGAAGCCCTACCACATTTGAAAAGATTTGCATGCAACCAACCCCAACCCCACACGGCATATCCCTACTATACTCCATGCTCCAAACAGAGACACCACAAGAGACGCCCCAATTCATGGGCAGATGGGAGACGGCACTGACCACTACATTCTCAGACACGGAGTGGGACACCATATGCTACCTCACCCACCACTGCTCAGTACATAGCAAGACACAGGAGACGGCCTATAAGATATTGACTAACTGGTACAGGACGCCACACACCCTCCATGCCATCGACCCGACCCACCCCGACCTCTGCTGGAGGTGCGAAAAGGACGTAGGCACAGCAAGACACATCTGGTGGGACTGTGAATTAATCAGACCATACTGGGAGGGGATCCACAGAGTTCTGGAGATGTTCTCCGATGCACCCCCCCCCCTGGAACCGGCGGCAATGTTACTCCACCATACCACAATACCCAGAACGAGGTACAAAAAATCCATGACCATTAGAATATTAAACATAGCAAAGCAGGTCATTCCCCAATTATGGAAGCAGAAGACAACCCCCTCACTACTAACCTGGTTCAATCAAATGGAGAGACTTAGAGCCATAGAAGAGCTGACCCTGACGACCACGACAAACCCAACAGTTTACACCGACATATGGACGCGATGGATCTTAGAGACAGGACGGGAAGACTTCCAACGTAAGCTCCGACAAGACTTCCAACCTGACACCGACCGCTAGACCTCTAGTCGACTGAACAACTCCCAGTCGTATATAGATAACTGACCATTAGGGACGCCTTACACCCCCCCCCCCTCCCAACCCGCCACGACATCGGACTGGACACGCCAACCCCACCGCACAGGACAAATCGACCGTCAGGGAGAGACAAGGAACGAGTGCCCCCGACCACTAGAAGGACCGAAGGTACAAGAGGAAGACAGGTCTAAACAAGAACGAGGAAAGCATGACCGTAACACGAACACGACTTATCGGGCAAGGGATACACGAAAGGGCGACAGGCATCACGCCCAACAACACCAGAGGGGTAGAAAGATCCGACCCCGGACGCAGGGAGCGGCTTGAGCTGCCACCCTCCCCAACCACCAGGTACCCGCAGAAATGACACGGACACAATAAAAGATAGCTACACATCCATAACCAACACACAACACACAGGAACTACTTCCTGAAACGCATAGGGTAATTGAGGCCTGCGAGCCAAAAAGCGGAACACTTAACCGAGGACCTGCGAGTCCAATACAAGCTGAACAGCAAGATACCCCTATACAGCCCAATGTATATATTATGTAATCATGGTCAGCTACACCTCCCAACACGACACAATACGGTCAATGGAACTCTCAAACTTACTGATGTTAATATAAATGGGACAACTCACTTCAAATGAAACCTACAAAAAACGGGAGACCTAAGTGTCTCAAAAGTACGATGTACGCAGGAGAGACGAAACCTGCGAGTTTCGGATTCTATACGTGAAAAGTTAACACCAAAGGTTAAAAAGTGAGACCTGCGAGTCTCAGAATTTATAAATGTAAAGTTAACACTAAAGGTTCAAAAACGAGACCTGCGAGTCTCGCTGTTTGCTGTACTTATGTGAAAATAAATAAAAACATATTTACAAAAAAAAAAAGGTTGCTACAAATGCACAGGATGTGTAACGTGTAGCCATATGTTATCTAGTACATCTTTTGCTCACGCACAAATAGGCAAGCGTATCTCGATTAATCACTACATCACCTGCACTACAGATCATGTTATTTGCATGATCACATGCCTGTGTGGTTTACCATACGTGGGCAAAACTGACTTAACACTCCGCGACAGAATCAGAGGACATCGCTCAGGAATTACAACTGCCTTTCGGGACCAGCACTCTGAGAAACCAGTTGCCAAACATTTTCTGGCTCTACAACATCGGCTGCCCACACTGAGGTTCATTGCCATCGACCACGTTCCACCTCTGCCCTGTGGTGGGGACAGATCCAAAATCCTGTTACAAAGGGAGCCATACTGGATCCATCATTTGGATACAGCATCCCCCAAAGGACTTAATGAAAATGTCACATACTCTGTTTCTTTAAATTTGGGCCATCATACAACGTAGATTTTTATATTAGGCGTCTTGTTTTCTATTGTACCTACCCTTTGTATATAGCCATAGTCTGTCCCGTTTATATACATACATAATCGCCTTTTAGTTTGATTATTTTGCTCTTTAGCCTCTAAGGTATTGGCGTCTATTTCTGTTCAGCTGTGATTAGTGCAGGGTTAGCATGTACATTCACTCTTTTTTTTTAATATACCTTTTAGTTTGTTTACTCTGACTCTCTATTTTGTAATCATAGTAGCATGAGTTCCTGTTTTTTGTTCTTTATTTTTATCTTTTTTAATAGATTCCTTATGGCTCGTGTAGGCACATTATAATTTTAGTGTGCATGTATATATTTTTGTTTTGAGACTTATTGGGCATTTATTGACAATCTTTATATCATAGTGCAGTTGCACGTTCCTTATCTTAGCAATTATTTTTCTTAGTCTGTTTGGCAATCATGTTAATATTTTTTCTATAGTGTAGAAGATTCATATGCTTGTCAGGCCATTATGCTTCATTATGAGAATGTCCTAGAGATTTATTTTTTGTAGGGCTTTATAATAGATTGTATTATTTTTTATTTTAGTCCCATCATATTTAGTGATGTATATAGCACTCATATGCTTCTATGCTTTGGTAATTACATATGGGCTACGTTCTGATAATCATGTTTATTTTATAACAATGTTTAGTATTTCATAGTTACATTTTTCACCAATGTATGGCTTATATTTCAAGTACTTATGCATATATTTGTTCTCTGTACCATTTAGCCACTTTGAGCATTCACAGTTGCACTTTTGGTTTTACTTGTCACTTGCTCACGTCTTTTTAGACCGTTTCACTCCTTTGAGTATTTTTTCACTTACATGTGGCTTTTTGGTACTTGGTACATATTTAGGCATGGCTTTGCCTATTTTCCGTTAACTCCAGGGATCTTCTGTCGTGATGTTCTCTCACTATACCCCTCGGTTCACTTCACTACACACAGGATTGCGATCCTGCACAGTAGTATAGCAGGTCTACATGGTGATCATGTTTTTATTCTGCCGGACGTCAACACGTGATGACGTCATGTAGGCGGTCCTAACACACTTCCGGGTATCACAGTAACCTTGAAAAAGACCCACAGGGGTCGAAACGTCGGTTTTTATTTGCTGTATGCACATTACTTAAATAAATTTCAGTATTTTTGTCAAAGTCCTGCGAGTGCATCCTGGATCCTTCTTTGTATATATACACATCCACACATATATACATACACACACACACACACACTACTTTAATCTTTCCCCCATTGCACCCCAAAACACACACAATCACTCTAACTTCACCACTACTTTCCCCATCACACACACACACACACACACACACACACAATGACTGCATCCTTCAAACACACTGCACTACATTTCTGGCATACACTCTAGATTCCCTGTAAGCAAACACTACATTCCCTAAATACCACTCTTTACAACCCATACACACATTACATCACCTGCACATACATATACTATAGCCCCAATCCACACACTCGCTACATCCTCTATACACACACACTTTTTTCCCCAACTCTACAGCTCCGAGCCACATATATTGCAACACAACTAAAACCGATCTATTTACACAAAACACCACAATCGTCTCACTCTACACACACACAATCCCACAAGCAGGCTCCAAACACATGCACCATACCCTTTCCGGAGACACCACTTATGGAGACACCAGAGACAAGTCACAAACAAATACAGCGCAACCATGTTAATAAATTTACGTGCGCTGCTTAGAACAAATAAAGGGCCCTTTTCTTATGCAAGAGCTCTTCACCAAGGCTGTGCACGCATGGTCTCTGGAAGAGCATTGAAACAACATGCTCACTTTGAGAGGGGGCATGCTTGTCATTGGTGATGACAAAACACACCCCTCTCTGGCCCCACCCCCTTCTCCGTGGGCCGCTTTAAAAAAAAAAAAATTAAAAACAAAAAAAACATGAAACATATGTGGGAGCGATGGATGAATAAGAGACCATTATTTACCCTAACACCAAAACAGCTGGTTACACAATGTTTTAACATCTTCAAGAGAAGTCTAGTGTCACAACTGGAAATAAATGTACTACAGAAGAAATCAACCATACACCATGAGGAGGAAGAAATTCCCATACCCACATTCTTACCTGCAGAGAATTGTAAACCTGAATCCATACCCCAAGATGGCATAACAACTGATATAAGGTAAATGACCCTAGAAAAACTAGCACTCGTTAACCTGCGGACAAGACTACCGAAGATCACTGGAAAGCATTGTCCACAATCCTATCCTGCACCATCACAGAAAGGAACAGGCTCATATATTCAACAGCATTAGTGGTCCTCCAGCTACGGGACTACAAGATCAGGCTCAAAGAAAAGCAATGCCCACCATGGAGAATATTATATATAACTAACTAACACACACACACAGTGCCGGGTGTCAAAGCCTTGGGGATGATGTAAATAAAATTCCACAGATCAGGCTGCACTCACAGGCTTCATAAAATGATCCTGAAACGTTAATTGCATTTTAATGTGTACCCAATAAACTTCTTGGTTTTTACAAAGCCGTGAGTGCAGCCTGATCTGTGGAATATATTTATTTTGATTGTAGACGGATCAAATTTTTTCAATTAATTTGGTCCAATGAAGGTGCACATTATGTATTGTTTTGTATAAAGATACATTTTTGCACAAATTTTAAAATGTAAAGACTATTTTTTATGAGCCATTTGTGACTAAGGACTTATTACAAAGACATCGCCATATGCAAATGAGGAACTTTTCAAAAAATATTCTTTTAGCACTGCTCCACTTTTTTTATACTTGGATATAGAGTAAACAGAACTACTGCCTAAGCTGATTGTAGATGTGCAGTGGCTGCATCAGTTTACCCTTAATTCAATTGAGAACTTAGAAGCAATTGTACAGCTGCAGCTTAAGAGTCTTAACAAGAGCACTCAAGGATCCCATGTAAGGGGATGCCGTTCTACTTGCATTTATAAATTTAGTGGTTTTTGCTTTCTTTTTTTTTTTTTGAACATGTACAAAGAGACTGAGAACTAGCATCATAACCTATTCAAGAAGCGTAGGTGACTGTTAGGAGTGTGTTTTAAAAATTTACAAGGGTACAACATTTGTCCTCCCCCTTCTAGTGACAGAGGATGACCGGGCTACAGAGAGAGCATTGTGCTGGCGTGTGATCGCAGATAAAATTATTCCTTTATTTTTCTTTGAGGGCAAGGCTACTTAGAATCTCCTCTCTCCGCAAACAAATATGTAGATTCAGTTCCACCATATGGCAAGCGCTACGGAATCTGTTGGCGCTATATAAATGGCAATAATAATAATAATAATAATATTGTGCCCACCACTACAACACAGTACCCAGAAACACAGTTAAAACACCATCCTTAGTCATGCTTTCAGTGTTAAACTATTTCAAACACTTTAAAACTAAATAGGGTCCATGGACTTCCACAGACTGGCCTTTGTTGGAGATATGGCGAAGCTGAAATTAAATTCTTCTTTTTAGCTATACCAAACCACACCATCAATGGACACTGATGGAAACTCTCAGGCAAAATCTGCCCATTGCTGTTCAGGTTTCCTCATTACTTTGAGCAGAACAGAGAGGATTAAAACAATGTTAGTGGAAGGATAGGACTAGGGTACTCCAGACATTATAACCACTTCAATGATATAATGCAATTACAGTGCCTATAGTGAACCTTTCAAATAGTATAATCTTATATACGTGAACAAAACCAACTTATTCTGAGTGACAAAAATCATACTCATACTTCCTAATTGGCAGTGATAGCGAAATCCCCGAGGAAGTTCTCCTGAAAAATACAATGGAAAAAGTTAGAGGCACCAACAAATAGATCAGATTTGTTAAGAATCGATAGGTCCTTTATCATTCATGTCAGTGTAGGAATAATTTGGGAAATCAGAGACCATAATATGGCATCACTTAGGAAACATTCATATAAAATAGATTCCCAATTAAAAGGACACTACGTGCACCAAGTCAACTCATCGGTTATTTGATTTGGCCTCGCATTCATGATCGATTTTCCTCTCCCTACTCAATTTTTTTCTCTTCTCTTATGTAAAAAGTTTGTAGCAGCAAAACCCTGCGTTGCAGTGTTAGATTTTGCCGAGTAACAATTACTCTAATTTAGTCGACAAAATATTTGAAATTTAATCGAATAAAACAATTCAGAAAACTAAAATATGAATAAAGCTAAAATTTTTTTTACTCAAACTCAATTAAAATTTACCATAAAAATGAGCACTTCCCAGAGGGTCTGTGGAAGGGGGACAATGACAGACCAGGGCTTGGGAGAGTGACACCTAGAGACACAGAGGGGCAAAGAGACACAGAGGGGCAAAAAGACAGATAGAGACTTTAACTAAACCCATTAGATTTTAGTTGTGTCGATTAAAACAATTCAGAATTATAGAAAGATTGTGGTGAAATAAGTTTAACAATTAACCTTTAATATATTGAATTAAAAATAGTTCCCGAAACCAGGGATCCTACTACATTTTTTTTTTTTGTCTATAACTTTATTCATGAGATGCTTCATTTTTCCTTTGCATTATGAAATATTTAGCAAATGGCACCACAGTCCAGTCCAGTTCAGTCCAGGCACACATTACAAACGATGAGGGAAAAATTAAAGCGTTTTTTTTTTTTAATTAATTCTTTATTTTTGTGGGTTTGCAATAATTCGAACTTGTTTTACAACAGGTGTGTATAAAGGAACATATGTATATAGTACAACTGCATATAATCCATTTGCATTTAACACATGTAGCAAAAAAACTTATCATATTTAAAATGTTTGCACCTTTGCTAGTCAACCCGTTTTTTATTTTGACATTTGCTTCTAAACCCCCACTTGCTAGGCAGTTTAATTCGGTGCTGCGATTTTGGAGGGTGCTTGTACCCAGCTATAGGAGCTCGGATGTAGGATGCCAGGATTACTTTTGCGTGCAAGCTCTTGGTTGGTCGGGAGGGGGGGAGATGGAGGGAGAAGGGGGGGGAGTGGTTGTGGTGGTGGGGGGGGGTGTCATCTTACACAAAATTACCGGCTAGTTGCTTTCGGAGCCAGTTGCTATCAATTTAAGACTTTACATGCTTTCAGCGATATGCGAGAAGTCTAGGATTCATTTTAAAGAAAGAGTTAACTGTGTAAACTAAACATTAAACACATTATGTACCCATAGTCATCAATTATAAACAATACATGGGTTTAGACTGCGAGTCCACTTTACATGTTTGCAATAGTATGTAGCGGAGTCCAAATGTGGGTGGTATGCCCACTAGAAGAGTCTCAGGTTAAGGAGCCTGTCGCCTTCGGTGTCACTGCTCTGGGGGTGAACGGGGTGATGTCTTCCATATTCCACATTGGGCGGGCGCCTACTGGTGCCTCCGGCAGTGAGAGTCCTAACGCCTGTAAAAAGGTAGATGCCTCATTGATGTGTGACATGGATAACTGCCTTCCTGCTCGTTCCGTCATAAGGCAGTGTGGGCCCCATTTGTAGGTGATGGAGTTCTCCCTTAGCTGCATGGTAACAGGGCGAAGTGACCTGCGCCACATGAGAGTCTGCCTGGATAAGTCCCTGTATAGCGTTAGGGTGTCACCCTCGAATGTAACTGTAGGTGAGCCTTTTGCAGCTCCCATTAGGGCCCCTCGGTCTGAGTCCCTTACAAACTTAATGAGCACGTCCCTAGGAGCTTCCTGGGGTGCCTTGTTCGCTTTAGGAAGGCGAAAGCATGAGTCCATACCTGCTTGTTTTGCCTGCTTTGGGACTAGCAAAGTGGCTGTGAGCCTCCTGCAGTAATGTGGCAGCTCCACAGTAGTAACCGTTTCAGGAACTCCACGGATCCTCAGATTCCTTGCTTTGGCCTTGTCCTCCATGCTTGCCATTTGGGCTGTCAGCGTGGTGCATTGCTTTTGCAGGGATCCCAGTGTTGCATCTGTGGCCGCTTGTGCCACCCTGGTGCCTTTAAGGGACTCTTCAATGGACACTACACGGCTATTGATCTTCGAGACCTCACCTCTCACTTGTGCCATGTGCAAAGTGCTTATATCCTGGGAACCGGGATCCGGATCGGCTCGGCTCTTCTTCGCCTTCTTCCCCATGGTGTGCGGGGTTGATGGGCCGGTTTTTGGGTCTCTGGGTATATTTTGGCCGCTGAAAGAAGTGGCTTAGCGGGTTTCAATCACGGAGCTGTCGTGTGGTGCGACTTGCTCGTTCAGGCGCTGGCTCCGCCCCCCGATCCTACTACATTTTTAACAATTGTACTCGCTATAGAAATACAGAAGTGAAAGGAAGAAAAGAAAATAATCCTAAATGATAGGAAAACATAATATTATTGACTTGCTTATTTCAACACAAGTATCTTATCCATAAATCCCGACCTCATCTGACATTCAGTTGTTTCTCATGTGTTATTGCCCCTTCCTGAGCAGGGCCTTCTTCACCTCGTCTCCTATATTCCGTATATACAATACTTGTCAAATCATCCCATTTTAGAATTGTAACGCGCTGCAGAATGTTGGTGCTATACAAAATGATTAACTTCTATGTCCTTTTTCAAATCTTTACATTATAGTAAATAAAAAACCCCAAAAAACCATAATGATTACATTTTTTTTTTTTTTTTTAAATGATGCATTAGTTAGAGCCGTTAACGAGAAACCAGTCAATCCTATCACAGGACTGAACAGGGAACTTCAATTTCCAGAAACATACTGGATAGCAGGAATAGTCTGAAACAAAAGAAAACACACGAAAGGTAGCTTAAAAATTACCCATAATCCCAATAAACATCATACAATTGACATCACATAGTAATGTTGCAATTTTAAAAAGCCCATAACCGGGGGACAGAGCAAACCGCCTAAGAGCGGACACGGTTTCCCGAGCTCTGAGTCCTAACGCACTAAAACAGCCCTTTTAGGGTAAAGATGGGCACTCACGTGACTACAATAACCCTTATCTACTAGGAGAAGGTGCCATGGGGAGGAGGAATAAACACAGCAGATAAAGGCCCGACAGCAGGGACATAGGAATACTCCTGCGGGGCTCTAAAAAATCCATATGGGACAAAACGGCGATGGATGAGGAGGAATCCTCTTACTCTTCGGACGACACACCATTTGACCCAGGAAAAGAGGCCTCAACTAGACCACAGCCGGGATACAGCAACCTGGTCACGGCAGACCTACTAAAGAGCATGCTGCCGGAACTCCGGATGTATATTGCGGCCGACATGGCCTAGTCAAGGAGGCCATTGCAGGCCCCAACTCTCGCCTTACCCTGATGGAGGCCTCATTGAGCACCTACGACACTAGGATAACCTCCTTGGAGAACCAACTTGCGATACTACAGAAACACCACTATACTACCTCTGACAGGGTTGATGCTATGGAGGATCAAAGAAGGCGTTACAATACAACTTCCACGTAACAAAGCAAATCGGAAAGACACAGATTTTAGTAATGTCATGAAAAAAGCATGTAAAAACCATTAGTTGAGTCAGATTTCGTCCAACGGGAAATCGTAAAGGGGACACCCTCCAGAAAAGGAGAAACTGAACACATACAATAGTCTAAACTAGACGCAAGTGCAAGGTAAACTTAGCCGACAACTGACAGACAAACCCTCGCTGTCCAGCCAAATGCAAATAAAATACAAAACCACAGCTGTGAATACCGAGGAGTCGGTGGGTGAAACAACAGATAGCTGGCCGCATTAACATTGAGATCAAAAAGACCTACTTGATACAAATAAACGTGAAAACAAAATTTCAGGATTGCAGGAATAGCAGCTGTAAATGGATCGATATTCCTTTTCTGCCACATTTCACGAATCCTAGGAAGCAAGAGCATCTGCAATTCCTTTGGCTCATAAAATATCACAAGAGGTCTTTAACAGAGTGCCACAACCCGTAGGATTCCTGGAAAGCGTCCAGGCCATAAGATGGAGATGGTCTTGGACCAGATTTGGACCAGATTTGGATTACCTTGATGTTGCGGAGAAAGAGAGTAAATTCCAGAACCAGCAATGGGTCCAGTTGAGTCAGTTTCAATAGATCAGATTGAGAGACACCTTCTAAAAGTTCTCAGCTCATCGACACGCAAGATCATTGTGAATGGAGAAAAGGCGTAAGTGATCTAAAGAGGTCAAGTTTGTACAAATGCGTGTGCGGTCGCACAATCTGAATCCGGCAGCTAACTGAAGGTTGCAATCTTATTGATTGCATTTGAGGCAAACAGGTCCACAAACTGCATTTATTGCATGAAACCCCACGTCTCAGTTATCTCTCGAATTTGCGCGTTTACCATGATCCAGAAAGGGGTGATCTCTGGCCAGAACTATCAGACATATATGCCTGTCCCTATATCTCCGCCACAGTGCCAGCAATCTGCTGCGGTCATGGTTTATAGAGTGCACATTCTACAATATTTGAGAAGAGACTGGGAGATGCCAACGTGAGATTGTCACGTTTTCCTCTTCCGAAAACCAACTCCTGTTCGGCCAGGAGGGCAGGACTGCCAAATTACTTGCCTTCTCCATCTTACTTGTGAACAATCCGTGGTAAAAGAGCGACAGGAGGGAAAACATACTCCATGTCGAAGTTCCAAGGTATCGATAGACCGTCTAATCTCCTGATGGAGGGAAGCAAATCATTGTACTTTCCTGTTCCTCCTTGTGGCCAATAGGTCTATCTCCGGCCTGCCGAAGCGTGAACCCAGCTCCAAAAAAAAAAAAAAAAAAAAAACTTGGCTTGACAGTGCCCAGTCTGCCTGAGATCAAAGGCTTCTGCTGAGGCCGTCTGCAAAAACGTTCAGAGACCCTCTGATATGGGTAGCTGGTATAGCGAGAAGATTCGCTTGAGCCCAAGACATATGTGGTAGCAGAGCTCTTGTAGAGCCTTACCTTCGTGCCTCCCTGGAGATTCAAAAAAAGCCACTGTAGTGGCGTTGTCCGACTGAATCCTCATTGACTGATTGGTGATGGCTGAACGGAAGGAAACCAGTGCCTTCCAAACCGCATTTAATCCCTGAAACTCGAGGAAGCGCCTGCCTCCACTATGTTCCAAGACCTTGATGGAACTGAGAAGCTAGATGGGCGCTCCAACCCATCTGGGAGGCATCTGTGGTTATCATAAACCATGTTTCTGAGCAATGATAGGCCCTTTGCGATTTTGCTTCTGTGTTTCCACCAGTTCAGTAGTCTTTTCACTCCTTTGGATAGGTGGAAGGGAGAGTCTAGATCTTCCTGTTTTCGTGTCCATTGGGAAAGGATGTCCCATTGCAATGGTTTTGCTTCTGCCTTTGCCCAGGCCACTGCTGGGATTGCAGAAGCGAGGAGGCCTAGAACCTCATAGCATCTCTGATTGAACTTAGGTTTTTATGCAGCTTTGATACGGCTTTTAAAATCCTCATTTGTTTCACTATTGGTAGAAAAAAGAGGGGACTGTGAATTTCCTCTAAGACCCAAGAACTCTAGACTTCGTGACGCAGTCAGCTTCTTCCAGGATTTTTCCAGGTTCAGGATCCAACCGTGATCTCTTAAAACCTTCATTGTAATCTTGAGATGAAGATTTAGCAGTTGTCTTGATTGGGCCTTCAGGAACCAAACGTCCAGGTATGGAACAATCGAGATACCTTTCAGACGTAAAACCGCCGCTAAGGGTGGCCAGGATTTTCGTAAAAGCTCGAGGAGCTGAGGACAGGTCAAAGGGAAGAGTTGAATGTAAATGGAGAATCCTTCGCTTTCTTGCTAGAACCGCAAACCTGAGAAACTTCCGGGAAGATTCTGAAACCGGTACATGGAGATAAGTATCTTTAAAAACCAACTCTGCCATGTAATCTCCCTTTGTAAAATGTGTGTCACAGACAAATACGTACCATATGGAACTTCTGGTATGGTATGCAGGTGTTTACTAGTTTCAGGTCTAGGATTGGCCGGAAAGATCCATCTGGTTTTTGAACCAGAAAAAAGGCGTGAGTAAACTCCCTGAAATTCCCAACGTTTGGGTACCTATCTACCACATTTCTTAAAAGAAGAGCATTTGTTTTACTCTTGATGGATAACTTGACAGTAGGGAGGATGGACGTGGTTTCGATGAAAACTTTATTCTGTAACCTTCTGAAATGGTTCTTGTAATCCACCTATTTGAAGCACTCTTTCCCAGTCTTGGGCGAAGAACCGAAGGCGTCCTCCCACTCTTATGGCGTCAAAAAATTCCTCTTTTGTCATGCCTGTTGGATGCCTATCTAGACCACTGGCTGTTTATTTGAGGTACCTAGTTGGTCTCCCATACAAGTACTAACCAGGCCCGAGGCTGGATGGCTTCTGAGATCTGACGAGATCAGGGATTTTAAGGCTGGTATGGCCAGAGGCCACCATGTTTTTGAAACCTGCAAAACTGCCCTGGTAACGAAAGGACCTCTGACCCTTGTACTGAAAACTTTAATATCTCTGGGTTCTTGATTCCAGAGGCAGGGCTTTCTTCGTATCAGAGATCTGTCTAATAATGTCTTCCAAAGGAGTGCCAAAAATTTTTTGTTCCTTTCAAAGGGTAATTCCCATAAGGATGCCTTAGACGCAGAGTCAGCTGTCCATGTTCGTAGCAAAAGAGCTCTTCTGGCTACTGACGACAAACCCATAATCCTCGCTGATAAACGAAGAAAACTCATCTTTCAGTAGGAACAAGAGATGGGAAGGATCTGTATCCGATTTCCCATAAGGGAATCTTCCAGGGCTTGTAGCCAAACGCTCTGAGCTCTGAGAACCGCTGAACCTACAATTCCAGCTCTGCACTGATATCTTGCGGCCTGGAATATTCTTCTACACGAAGTTTCGGCCCGTTCGTCCATTGGGTCTTTAAGCCCTGAGACTTCGCCAATGGGTATAGTGGTTTTCTTTGATAGCTGGGCAATCTGAACATCCCATTTTTCTTCAGACTGTAGCTTGAACAGCAGTTAAAAATGTTTTGAAATGAACGTACGTCTTTCAGATTCTTTCATTCTCTATGATGGAGATCCAAGATTTTAGGAGACATTGGGAAACCTTTAACCTTACCCTTGATAGGTTCAGTTTCTTGTACCGCCGTCGTCACTTCTTTAATAAATTTCTTCAGCTCTTCTGGTGGAAAACCCTCCTCCACACTTGAAGCCAGGCTGGAAATATCCGAAGGTGAAGAGACGTCAGACACTGAAGGAGATCTATTCCTCCTACGCTGTGTGGGCAGTTTCTCCCGAATAGCCGGTTCTTTATTCACAGCATCTTTATAAGCTTCCAATGTCTGGGACAAATTTTCCTGAAACCAGCCCATGAAGGATGCCATATCAGTCTGCTCGGCTTTTTCTAGCCGATCCGTTGCGCACTGATTGCATGTATTTTTGCGACATCCGTCAGGTAGAGGTACCGCACATACCAGACAACATAAGTGCTTAGATTTACTTGTGGTTTTCGGAACAGAAGTTGACATCTTGTCTATATCTGTCTTATCTGGAGACATAGGACATATTCTAGGAGCATGCATAAGGAAAGGTGAAAAAAAAAGGAGAGTTCAAGAGTTAAATCTCACCTTAAATCACCTAAGATCCGTGTAGGAGGGCAGGTGACACGGAGAACCAGAACTGTACACCCACTCTTGGGGTCAGGAAGGTCCTGCACAGCCCTGTATCCAAATTTTGAATTTGGCGCCAAAACGCCGTTTCGCGCATGCTCAGTAGCGCGATTCTGTGTTTGATGGAACGCAAAGCCTCCCGGGCGTGCGTTCCACCGCTGTGCGCATGCGTAATGAGCAATGAAGGAGGACCGCCTGGGAACTAAGTCAGAAAAAAAACACACAAAAGACAGTACCCGGTCGCGTTCTGTAACGCGAACCCGGAAGTACTGTTGCCGCTCAGTTCCCGCCCGGGAAACTATCGGGCACTCACCTCCCGGTCAGCAACCTGTGCTGAACGCACCAAATCTCCACCTGCACTGTGGGGGAACCTGTCCGTCCCGTTGCCGGGACAAGAAGAAGGGGTGAGTGTCTCTGGGTTACAGCTTATATGGAGGCAGCAGGCGGAGCACAGCATTTAAATTCTAAAGACCGGGGAACTTCTTGTCCAGAATCCTAAGGAACATCCCACTTGTAAGTACTGCCACTATACGAAGGGAAAAGTAAAGCTTATTGTCCATTTTTCAATATACATATTTCCTTTAGATTAACCTAGAAAATTATTATTATTTTTTTTTTTTTTTAAAGAATACCACAGTGGTATTTTAGTGTGTAGCAGCACAATGCCGTTGAAAGCAGAAAACCCTCCCAAACATTTGTTTTAACATTGCAAAACTGATATCTCTATTAAGATTATAAAACGCCCTTACCAGGATCAATGAAGTTATGAAAAGTGCCCATTATGCCATCCCGTAGAGAATAACGTACACAGCCAATCTCACAAGGGACAAACCTCTGCTCACACAAACTGGGCATCTCTCCATGACTGAAGATGTTCAGGAAGTAAAACACACTTTGGTCCAAACCTTAGTAAATAAAATGGGTGTGTAAATAAAGGCACTTTACAGTTTTTAAACAAGAATTCCTCAAAGGCTAAATTAATTATATAGATTTTTAGAGTATATTGTCTAGCTAAGGTGTTAATCTATTTTTGGAATTTGCAGGTTACACACATCAAATTGAGTATCACAGTTTCAGTGCTGAACAAGTTGTGTATGAAATGACAGTTTAAATCACTGACATACCTTTGTGGTTCATATTTTTATCAGGATGAGAATCTTCAGGTAGTAGTATCACAGTCTTTCCAGGAGCCTTCATTAATAAAAATAAACATTTTAACTATTGGTATTGTTAAGGTATTACGTTCGGCATGATGTAACAGATTATACTTTCCCTACTGGCAATGTAAAGGGATTCCACTTTTAAAGATTGCAGATGGCATGTGTTGTAGTGGGAAAATCTGCATTTAAGATATGCTCTTTGTTTCCCATAATTTTTTGCCAGTTAAAGGAAATCATGAAAGCAGAGTGCAGTAAATGAAGCTAGAGACCACTGCATCTTCTTTGTCCCTGCAGTAAGTGTTTTACTCACATTTTCACTGGCCACATCTCCTTGACACCAGTGGGGTACCTCAGGGATCTGAACTTGGACCCATTCTCTTTAATGTTTTTATTAGTGATATTGCAGAAGGTCTTGATGGTAAGATACATATTTTAGTATCATCAGCAAAAAGATGTAACAGGGTTGATGTTCCAGGAGGGATAAGCCAAATGGCTAATGATTTAGGTAAACTAGAAAAACGGTCAGTTGTGGCAGCTGACATTTAATGTGGATAAGTGCAAGATAATGCATCTTGGATGTAAAAACCCAAAGGCAGAGTACAGAATATTTGATATAGTCCTAACCTCAACATCTGAGGAAAGGGATTTAGGGGTGATTATTTCTGATGACTTAAAGGTAGGCAGACAATGTAATAGAGCAGCAGGAAATGCTAGCAGAATGCTTGGTTGTATAGGGAGAGGTATTAGCAGTAGAAAGAGGGAAGCGCTCATGCCATTACACAGAACACTGGTGAGACCTCACTTGGAGTATTGTACGCAGTACTGGAGAAGGTATCTCCAGAAGGATATTGATACTTTAGAGAGAGTTCAGAGAAGGGCTACAAAACTGGTTCATGGATTGCAGGATAAAACTTACCAGGAAAGGTTAAAGGATCTTAACATGTATAGCTTGGAGGAAAGACGAGACAGGGGGGATATGATAGAAGCATTTAAATAAATAAAGGGAATCAACACGGTAAAAGGAGACTATATTTAAAAGAAGAAAAACTACCACAACAAGAGGGCACAGTCTTAAATTAGAGGGACAAAGGTTTAAAAATAATATCAGGAAGTATTACTTTACTGAGAGAGGAGTGGATGCATGGAATAGGCTTCCAGCTGAAGTGGTAGAGTTTAACACAGTAAAGGAGTTTAAGCATGCGTGGGATCGGTATAAGGCTATCCTAACTATAAGATAAGGCATGGGACTAATGAAAGTCTTTTTAAAAATTGGGCAGACTAGATGGGCCGAATGGTTCTTATCTGCCATCGCATTCTATGTTTCTATGTTTAGATCATTAAAATTGATGATCTCAGCCAATCCAATGCTCTCCTATAGGAAAGTCCCAAGGAGGCTTTTACAAACTGAATGATTAAAATGGACGAGAAGTATAATTTCCAAGACAAATAGCGTATGGCTGAAATGTGCACTTTTAAGTTTGCAAGAGAAAAACCTTTAGTAAATGCCAGTTGTAACTATTTAGACTGCAAAAAATGTAGGCTAAAAGATGAACAATTCAAGTACTAGAACTTCATGAAGAAAATATTTTTCTAAGATGGCTGAAGAGAAGGTTTCTAATATTTTGGTTTTACTAATTTGAGAAGTGTTGAAGATCAAGCTCTTCTGTAGATGAAGGAAGTCATGAAAATCATTGTAGCCTTTTCAGAATGGTACTTCCATGCTTCCAGAAGGAAAATGGAGGGGGAGCTCAGTTCAGGGAACCGAAAAGGTGTTTATCTCCTGGACTGAACTGACTGCCAATGCTTTGACAACTTCCATGGGATCTGGCAGGTGCCAGTCACCTTCTCGACAAGAACCAGGGTTTATGTCATTGCGGTCACTCTCAGCAAATGAGCTGGTCCTGCATATGTTCACATTGCTAGGAGTAACACTTCAGTATCTTGCTGGCAGATTGACTTTTTGTGCGCGCCAAGATGCATAGTCAGTCTAGGGTCTAACCATATAGCTCTGCTGGCTACAGTAACTAGACTGCTTTAGAACTTGTATAGATAAATCAAAGAATCTCTCTAAAATTGTTGAGAACTTTAGCCAGAATCTCAGCACCATCTTCAAGAAGAGAGAATCTATCAACTTATTTTGCTCTCAAGCTACTGATGATCTTGTAGCCTAAGCTTTTGTTTGGAAGAAGAAAGAATAGTCTTTTGTGTTAGCAAAGCTACAGGTAAGGCAGAGATTTCAGTTTTCATTTTTTCCTGCTACAGTACATTTTCTTAGAGGTTAACAAGTTGTTTACAACTGGCACATAAAAATTGAAGGTAGGTTCTCTCTTTTCCAAAGGAGAGTGCTCCAAGTTATACATTCCAAATAGATGAAAATTGTAATAATATATTAGATTATATAAGCAAACCAGTTTAACCAACTGAAAGTGAAGCTTTAGAGTAGCCATGCCTTTTTCTTTTTGGGTTTTCTTTCCTTACGCCCCATGCATTTTAAAGGGACACTCCATATCCCTAAATACTTTAGCACGCTAAAAAGCTTTGTGTGTGAAGAGAGTCCTATTTATTTCCATTTTGCAAAAAGAGAAGACTTCAAAATTGATGCTTTGATGTTAAGACATTTTACAGTTATACTCACAGTACACTGTTAGGGTATCTTCTGCCAATGTTAATGCTCACCTGTTGTCCCAGGTTTACACAATTTATGTTTGGACGGGATTCTTTAGGTGGATTGTTCTTAAATCCCCGGGCCTTGTCTGCATATTTTTCTTTTTCCTCACTGGACAATAACTAGTGAAAGGCAAAACATCATATATTTAATGCAAAATAAATGTAAAAAAAAAGAAGAAGAATTTCTTCTCGCCGGCAAGTAAAGAATTTAAAGCAAGTCTGTAACCAAAAAATACATTTAAGAGTTTCATAAACAAACTCTGTATTAAAATATTCTTAATTAAAAACAGCTAAAAGACACAACAAAGTAGCAATTACATTGTCTGAAACAGAGCTGTGTGGGTAAGAGGAGGCTAAAGAATCTCCCCTAGATCAGAGGCGTAAACAATAATACATTCTGACCAAGTTTATAAATGGTTATTACATACTTTTTAATTACATTTTTTTTCTTGCTTTATTTTGGTTTGTATATTTGTTTTAAAGGGTTTGCTTTCTGGTTTAAAATATATATATATTGCTCTACAAAAAAAATCTACATAAGTCAAGTTATGTTCATAAAACTGTCGCTATTCTTGTTCCTTGTTATCTGCCTAATTTAATCAGTAGGCATGATAATGTTATACAAAGCTTAAAAATAGCTCTAAAACAGGGAGCAGACAGCCCTAAATGGGTACCTAGTGACCAAAAAAGAAAAAAAAAAGAAAAAAAAAAGGGATCTGGGCACGAGAGAATACAAAGTGAATGAAAGACTCACACAGTAATCAAAAATAATCTTTCTTGCAACCAATGAAGCCTTGATGTGCATTACACTGTGAGAAATTCAAGGGGGGCAACATTTGAAGAACTGTTCAGTGAAATGCAGGTCAGGGCTTGATTACAGACTGTTTGGCGAAACACGTTGTGTATTTTTACTTTGTTTTTAATTAAAGTATTTTGTGACTACCACTTACCTTTGGTTAGTACATTTACTTTACATGTTGCCGTTTTATCCTGGCTGATTTTTTTAACAAGATCCAGTACTTCAAAAGATATCCCTGGTGGGGATTATTCCACCTACGCTTAATTCATAGAGCAGTGTGGCTGCTCTGAACACTGTAAGTACCTTTCATTTTTATTCCACTGTCATTTTATATATGGAAGACACTATGGGCCCTCTCTTGTGATTTTATTTTCATAAGACCGGCACGGCAAGCATCATTAGAGGAATATCCTACACGTGGGGAGTTAAAATACCACTGCATGCTGTTTTACTCAGAGCTGGTCATAGCTCTTTAAATTGTAAGTTGGCACTCTTAGGACCTCAGTGTTGTCTGTTGTTGCAGTATTACCAAAGTTATTGCACCATTGGGGTTTTCCATCTTTTATATGCTGACGTCTGTCTGGGATGGTGTAAGGAATCTTGTGAAGACACCTCCAATTGTCCAGCAATATCCTACATGTGGGGAGTACTAAATACCACTGTATGCCGTTTTACCTAGAGCTGGGCTTAGCTCTTTAAATTGTAAGTTGGCACTTCTCCACGTCCATGTGTTGTTCGTGATCCTTTCCGCATTACGGTCTTGCACTATTGGTCTCCCCTCTCTGCTTTTGTATTCCATATTCAACTACTGAGATCCCAAAGAAAGAACATAAGAACACTCACTCAAGGTCCACATTGTACCTATAGAGACCTTTTCATCTCCCTTTATTTATTTTAGCGCACCCTGTATTTGTTGTCTTTTGTTCTCTCCATTCTCTGAAGGGTTTGAGGGTTACCCTTCCTTTCAGGTGTGCAGCTCTATCCCCCCTTGTGATCAGTACTGTAGCGCTGTTCCCCTCCCTTTCTACTTGCTTGATTACAGAGTGACCTACATGTATTAATTTTTATTTCTGACTTATCTTGACCCTAGATTTAAAATAGTAGCACAGTAGGGTAGCACTTGTTTTTCATTTGATTGAAATGGACAATAGACAATTTAAAGGGACAGTATAGTCACTAGAACAGCTTATTGTAGTTGTTCTGGTGAGTATAGTCAGTCCCTGCGGGCCTTTTCATGTAAACACTGTAGGGATCGACCGACATTGATTTTTTAGAGCCGATACCGATATTTTGTGAACTTTCAGGCCGATAACTTACCAATATTCTGTACATTTACCATTTTGGAAAAAAATAAAACATTTCTAAAGGTAAATGCACAAAATATACATGCCATGTGTAGTGGATGCAGTGCATTTAGACAGGGGAGCTGTGTGTGTTTGTGTAGTGGATGCAGTGTGTATTTAATGAATGCAGTGTGGGTAGTGGGCGTAAAGTGAATGCTGTATATACTAAATTTGTGTAGTGTGCGTATAGTGAATGCAGTGTGTTTATTTGTATAGTGTGCACTACACAAACACTGTGATTATATAATCACACTGCTTTATATACGCACACACACACAATACACAAACACACTGAATTATATGCACAGTGTGTTTGTGTATTGTGCATTATATAAACACACTGAACAAACACTGCATTATATACACACTACACAAACACACACACACTGCATTATATACAGTGCGTTTGTGTAGTGTGTATGTAATGCAGTGTTTGTTCAGTGTGTTTATATAATGCACACTACACAAACACACTGCATTATATACACAGTGTGTTTGTGTATTGTGCATTATATAAACACACTGAACAAACACTGCATTATATACACACTACACAAACACTGCATTATATTCAGTGTGTTTGTGTAGTGTGTGTATGTAAGGCAGTGTTTGTATAGTGTGTTTATATAATGCACACTACACAAACACACTGCATTATATACACACTACACACAAACACTGCATTATATAAACACACTGCATTATATACAGTGTGTTTGTGTAGTGTGTTTATATAATGCACACTACACAAACACACTGCATTATATACACACCACACAAACACTGCATTATATAAACACACTGCATTATATACACAGTGTGTTTGTGTAGTGTGTTTATATAATGCAGTGTATGTGTATATAATAGTATGTGTGTTTGTGTATGTAATTGAGGGAGCATTTTTTTATGATTTTTTTTTTAACCCCTTAACGCCGTTACGACGTTCTATGCCGTTGCGCTTTAAAGCCGTTGCGACGGCATAGAACGCCGTAACGGCTTTGAGCCCTGGAGCGCCTAGTATACTTACTTTACCGGCGCTCCGCTTCGGGAGGACTGCCTCACAGCCCAGGCAGCCCCCCCACGGCGGCCATGTGATCGCTCTCAAAGAGCGATCACATGGCCCCCTATAGCTGGCTATGGATCTGCCAGCAGGGGGACTGTCTGAAATATCAGACAGTCCCCCTGCTGGTGGGATCTGTAAAAAAAAAAAAAAAAAAAAAATTAAACATGTTTAAAAATAAAATAAAGAGATATATATATATATATATATATATATATATATATATATATATCTATATATCTATATCCATCTATATCTTTATTTTTAAACATGTTTAATTTTTTATTTTATGTTTAATTTTTATTATATATGTATGTATATTATATATATTTAACGTCATACATAGTGTATTTTAATACTAATAAGTACATATATTAATATTAAAATACACTTAGAATGACGTTACATATATTATATATATATATATATACATATATACATATATATATATATATATATATATATATATATATATATACACACACACATATACACACACACACGTATAATTACAATAATAAATAAAATTAATAAATAAAATATTGAAACAAAATTTAATATAAATTATATATACATATGTAATTTCATTTGAACTGTATTTTGTTATTAATATATATATATTAATAACAAAATACAGTTCGAATGAAATTACATATGTATATATAATTTATATTAAATTTTGTTTCAATATTTTATTCATTAATTTTATTTATTATTGTAATTATACGTATTTATATATATATATATATATGTAACAAAATACACTTGGAATGACATTCTATATATATATATATATATATATATATATATATATATACATATAATTACATTAGTATACACGTAGAATTTAAATACCTATAAATGCATATATATTAAAATTCAACGTGTATATTTAATTAATCTTTTAACATAATTAGGTGATTTGATTAATTAAAATTTGATTGACATACCTGACAACACAGGGAGAAAGTGCAGAGAATTTAAGCACTATATTTGACCCTGTAACTCTCCAAGACAACATAAAACCTGTACATGGGGGGTACTGTTTTAATCGGGAGACTTCGCTGAACTCAAATATTAGTGTTTCAAATTGGTAAATTGTATTACAATGATGATATTTAAGTAAAAGTGACGTTTTTTGCATTTTTTTTTACAAACGAACGGCACTTTTATGGACTATATTATTGTTGTAATATGTTTTACTGTTTTAACCCCTTAAGGACACATGACGTGTGTGACATGTCATGATTCCATTTTATTCCAGAAGCTTGGTCCTTAAGGGGTTAAAACACTAATATTTGTGTTTAGTGAAGTCTCCCGAGAATAACAGTACCCCCCATGTACAGGTTTTATGGTGTTTTGGAAAGTTAGAGAGTCACATATAAGGCTTGCATTTCATTTTTTTGACATTGAAATTTGCCAGATTGGTTATGTTGCCTTTGAGAGCGTATGGTAGCCCAGGAATGAGAATTACCCCCATGATGGCATACCATTTGCAAAAGTAGACAACCCAAGGTATTGCAAATGGGGTATGTCCAGTCTTTCTTAGTAGCCACTTAGTAACAAACACTGGCCAAATATTAGTTTTTTGCTTTTTTAACACAAAAACAAATATGAACGCTAACTTTGGCCAGTGTTTGTGACTAAGTGGCTACTAAAAAAAGACTAAACATACCCCACTTTCAATACCTTTGGTTGTCTACTTTTTCAAATGGTATGCCCTTATGGGGGTAATTCTCATTGCTGGGCTACCACACCGTCTCAAAGGTAACATTACTAATCTGGAAAATTTCTATTTGAAAATGGAACGTTCTATATTTGACCCTATAACTTTCCAAAACACCATAAAACCTGTTAATGGGGGATACTGTTGTACTCGTGAGACATCGCTGATTACAAATATGTGCATTTTTGTGCAGTAAAACCTAACAGTATTATGACATTCACAGCTAAAATGTCAGACGGAAATACAAATTTTTTAAAAAAAAAATCTTATTTTCTCACATTTTTTTTTTAAATTTTATTCATAATGAATTATGTTCCATATATGAATAGTTAATGATAAATTAAAGCCCTGTTTCTCCTGAACAAAAATGTGAGGACCTCCAGCGTCGCCGAAATTGACCTCAAAGTAAAAGAACTTAGAAGAAACAATAGTGCAATATCGTAAATATAACAAGCAGATTGTGTGGGTACTTTTAAAGTGGTTTCTCACATTTCCCAGAGCTCAGCTGTTAATGCGCGTAGACGGTACAATCCCCGTCTCAGGATATATACTGCAGAGTGAGTCTTAGCAGTTCCGAGCAGAATACAGGTAATATGTGGGGAAATAGAAATCCCATAATGCATATATATATTGGTAAAATATAAAATAAAATAAAAAACAATAGTAATGTACACATTTGCAAGAGCACAACTTGCTCTAGCCAGTATGGCATAGGTGGTATCATCCCCACCAGGGAATATGACTTTTTTTTAGCTAAAGGTTATATAGTGTCAGGAAAACTAGTTTGTTTTCCTGACACTATAGTGATCCTTTAACTTTTGTGTTTTTCCTTTGTAGCCAGCATATCCATTTCCAGATAACCCCAATTGGGAGTTAATTTCATAAATATTTTGGGATCCGATATCCATTTGCCTGGGTCCACTTTGTGTCAACCTAAATAATCTGTGCCTTTTGTTTCCCTGGAATGTATACTGGTTTTACAACTTCTAAATTATTTTGTGCCCATATCATGAGTGGTTTCATTTTCTTTAACAAACTGCTTTTCATTCATCCTTGCCTACTTAAGCAAGAGGCTACTGGTTTGTTTTCCGTCTGAATCAGTACACACGGTCTGAGGATCAGGTTCTTGAAACAGAGCAGAAGTCTGAAAACTGAAGTCCCAGTACATTTGAGGGTAAACTTTATTTGATCAAACATCTTATACAACTGTATTTACCCTAAGTGAGCACACCCATCCTTTCTTGCGTCTGTTGATATATGTATTTATTCTGGATCTTCCAGGGGAACTCCATTCTCAGGGTTCTTTTCAGCCACCATGTCAAATGAATCTTCAGATCTCGTGAAATATAAATCTTCTGGCTCCATGGTTTCTATAGTGTAAGTTGTTAACCCCTTCCCACCGGATGACGGACCTGGTAAAATCACACCCCCACCAATTGATCACAGACTACAGTGATCAATTGGCAAGGACTACATTTTACTGTGATCTGATTTTTTTTTTTTAACCCCTGAGGGTCAACTTTTATTTTTTGTAACCCTCAGGGGTTAATTTTATTAATTAATTTAAATATATTAAAATTATATATTTAGCTAGCTAGAGTGGGTGGAAGTTAGTGGGGATTTGGGGAATTTTGTGTTAGGCTAGCTATGGGTTTTTAAAAGTAAAATAATGTTTTAATAACATTAAATTTTTTTTTTTTTTATAAATAAAAGGTAAGACCAGCCCCCTTTACCCAGTCCTAATAAAAAAATTACCCCTTCCCTGCCAGTTGATCACTACATACAGTGATCAAAATGCAGATCACAGTATTATACCGTGATCCAATTTTTTTTTTAAACCCTTAGGGTTAACTTTTATTTATTTTTTTAACCCTCAGGGGTTCAATTTATTTAATTAATTTAAAGATTTTAAAATTATATATTTTGCTAGCTGGAGTGGGTGGGCGATATGGGAAATTGGGGAATTTACGGTTAGTGCTGCATACTGCTAGTTAGAGGTTAATGGTAAAAAAAAAAAAAAAAAAAAAGCTTACAATAATTTTAACTCTAAAAAATAATGTTAAGAAAGTTTAAAAAAAAAAAATCAGCAAAAAAAAACCCACAAAGTTTAAAAACTAGTTTTAAAAAGTTAAAAAATAAAATACATTTTAAAATGCTCATTACCACTACACCTGGAACAAACTAGAAAAAAAAATGATCCCACGCCAAGGTTCAAAATATGCCTTTTGAAATACCCTGGGATGTCTTCTTTAACGGATCACTATAGGGTCAGGAACACAAACATGTATTCCTGACCCTATAGTGTTAAAACCACCATCTAGCCCCCATGGGCCACCCATGCCTCCATAAATATAGTAAAAATCTTACTGTATTCAAGCCTGAAGCTGTAGATCTGCATCCTGTTTGCCTCAGAAAAACAAGCAGTCTGCTGACATAATCATAAGTGGTAACCTGATCCAATCACCGTGCTTCCCCATAGGATTGGCTGAGACTGACAAGGAAGCAGATCAGGGGCAGAGCCAGCATGATTCAAACACAGCCCTGGCCAATCAGCATCTCCTCATAGAGATTAATTAAATCAATGAAGCTCTATGAGGAAAGTTCAGTGTCTGCAAGCAGAGTGAGGAGACACTGAATGTTTGGATGCATTTTAGGCAGCCATGACGCAGGAAGGATCGCTAACAGCCATCTGAGGAGTGGCCAGTGAAGTTATCACTAGGCTGTAATGTAAACACTGCTTTTTCTCTGAAGACAGTGTTTACAGCAAAAGGCCTGAAGGTAATGATTCTACTCACCAGAACAAATTCAATAAGCTGTAGTTAGTTAGTTAGTTATTCTCGTGACTATAGTGCCCCTTTAAGAAATGGTATGCCTTTATGGTGTAGTCGTTATATGTAGCCTGCTCAAGTGCTCCAAAGTGGGACACGGACGCATCAAAACCCTCCATGAAAATTCACACTTAAAGCGTCAGTGTCATGGCCGAACCCAGTTTGTTTTTTTAACCCCCCTCCCGACGCCACTACATCTAATTGACCCCCTAGTCAACCTCAAATACCCCTAACTCCCCCATATTACCTAGGTATTTTATTATTTTCTGCCCGGACCTAGGTTCTGGGTGCCACCATCTTTGTGAGGGTAGATGAAGTCCCTGTGGGACACATCATCTGCCCACACTAGACGGCACTGTGAAATTCCCGCGCATGCCCAGTTAAACACCTGGTCATGCAAACAGGTATTTTATCCATTCATTCGTCAGAAAGACGAATGAATAGCAATGTCAGACAAACACCGAATATCAGTGTTCGTTCAGTATATTACAAGGAGGGAGCTACCGGCGTGCAGCTCCCTAATTGTAAAAATAGAAGAGTCAGGGAGCAGAGCTCCCCGCCTCTTCCTAAGCTCCCCATGCCCTCCCTCACTCTATGAGGGTCAATATGACCCCCATAATAGAATAGGGGAGATTAAAATCTCCCGAATGCCCACTACTCGTTATGCCGTTTAAAAAAAAAAGAAAAAAAGAAAAGCTTTAGTACCCCCCTCCCGAGCACTGCAAGTGGGGGATATTAAACTGAAGTCCCTGAGCGGCGGCCCTAAATGAGAATGTGGGGGAGGGGGACCTATTGTCCCACCCCTCGTTCCCACAATGCTTCCCATCACTTTTCCCGAACGTCCTAACGAATGAGAACAGTTTGTTCATTCATGTTAGGACACAATTCTGAACTTTGTTAGTATTGGAAACGGTTTTCATTCAGGACGCAATTTGGTAGTTTCGCTGGCACTCTGTCTAAGTGACAGGACGTTCAGTAAAAGTGATAGGAAGCATCGTGGGAACAGGGAGGAAAGTTAAGAATTGTGGGGAAATTTATATTACCACCGGAAATGTAGCATACTTTGCTCCTCTGCTGGTCAGGCATAGGAAACCACCATAAGACAAATGGTCGGGGGCATGGCCAACCGGACATGGAGTAAGCCGCACACACACGAGACTCTGCAACCCTGGCTCACAAAGCCCCAAATCAATAGCCCTCCTGCAGCCAGAAATGGGGAAAACAAGGCGCCAGATGACCCCTGGACCCCCAGGGACCACCTCCCCGAGGCGACAGGCAGGTCCCATGGACGGATATCTGTCCACCCCCGACGGCTTCAAATCCATGCGGCTGGCGGACAAGATGGCGCCGACTCACCGGGCGCCAGCAGCACAGCTGAATCCACGGCGGGATCTATGCATACAGACTCCATATCACAGATTTCGGCGGAGCTGGCAACAATAGCCTCCAACAAGCTGACTAAGGCTGACAAGACAGCCATGGTGAAAGAAATGCGCTCAGCCATCAGGGAGATCCAGGAGGTGCGGAGGGATATTACTGCTATGGAGCAACGGGTTACAGACCTGGAGGCAGACTGCATACAGGCCTCCCAACACTCCCAAGCAGCGGATAACGCCACTTCACGGCATGGCGCGGTCCTCCTGGACCTGAGAAGACAGGTCAAAGACCTGGATAACCACGGACGCCGTAACAACATACGCGTCAGAGGCCTGACCGAACAAGTAGGGAAAACCTCGTGACCATACTGACCCGACTCTTCACACAAATACTGTGGGAGAATGCACCTGACACATACAACATTGAAAGGGCCCAAAGAGCCCTCCGACCCCCGAGGAATGATGGTCTGCCTAGGGACATTATATGCTGCCTGCAATACTTCCACCTGAAAGGGGCCATCATGCGAGCAGCCAGGCCGCAGGCCATTACTTTCATGGAAGCACAGGTGTCTCTATTCCACGACCTTTCACCCCTGACGCTGGAAGCTCGTCGTGCACTGAGACCGCTCACCCGCTTGCTTCAAGACAGACGGATCCCGTACAAATGGGGCTACCCGTTCAGCTTGCAGGCACGTAAAGACAACGCCTGGCACACGCTACGATGGCCGAACAATGTACCTGGGTTCCTGCGAGCCCTAGACCTGACGGCAGTGGCCTGGATCCTGATGGGACCGCCACAACATCCCGCAGACCCCAGTAACAGAAGGGGTAGGGCCCCACGGAGAGGGGGGGTATCTACCTATACTGTACTATATGCATGCCGTCCACGAATGGGACAACCTGTTACATGGCTCCCCTACCAGGCACAGGAGCACTGAGCAGCTTTGTTGAGCCGGACACAAGCAGTAGCCTCACGACCTCTAACACACTTTAACTCTACCTGGTCACTACAACCCCGCGCAGCAGACCCAAACTGTACATTAGATCGGGCCCAGGGTCCCCCGCTGACTTTGGACGGGTTACATATACCCTGGTGCGCTCGTCCGATCTAGGGCCATAGTTGTCTATTTACACCCGACGTTTCCTTCCCTCCAGGCACCAGTTGACCGACACTAATTGACTGACACAAACCATCCTCCCCACCTGCCTACTCTTCTTATCTGTTTCTAGCTACCCCCCTTCCATCTCTCTTCCTACACGTCCCTCTCCCACCCCCCCCTTTTCTTCTCCTTCCCCATTCTCCCCCACACACACGGGCCGCAGCAATGTCATAGGGATTCCAGCCAGCTTCACTCAAGTTCTAGACCAATAACACCAGAGGCCTCAACATCCCCGAAAAACGCAGACAACTCCTGAGGACGTTGTGGTCCCTCAGGGTGTCTGTGGCATTCCTTCAGGAGACGCACTTCAAAGACGGGGGTGCCCCCACTCTGGGGGACAGGCGATTCCCTCAGGGATTCTTTGCAAACCACCGAGACTCCAAGCGTTCAGGAGTTGCCATCCTCTTTGCGGGGACGGTACCGTTTCAATGCACTGCCACCCGTGCAGACCCACTGGGGAGGTTCCTTTTTGTGAAAGGAACCATAGCGGACCGCACATATACCCTGGCCAATGTTTACTGCCCTAACCGCGGCCAACACTCATTTCTGGCCCGGACGCTATCCCATCTGGAGAAGTTCAGGGAGGGCCTCCTGATACTGGCGGGGGACATAAACCTGCCACTGGACCCACGGGTGGACACATCCCGGGGCTCCAGCACCATACCAGACCACTGTATGCACAAGGCCAAACAAACACTAACTAGACTTGGCTTGGTCGATTGCTGGAGGGCAGCACATCCCGACGGTATGGACTACACCTGCTATTCCGCCCCACACAACCAATACAGCAGAATAGACGACATCTTTGTGGCACAGGAATACCTCCCCTTGCTCATGTCCGCAGATATAGAGATCCACGGTGACTCCAATCATGCCCCCGTAACCATCCAACTCAAATCACCCCTCTTTAAGCCGAAGGAACGCCAGTGGAGGCTAAACGAGGCCGTACTATCTGACACGGAATACACGGCTCTGACCTCACAAGTGCTCACCCAATACTTTGAAACTAACGCCTCCCCTGAGGTATCTTCGCTGATTACATGGGAGGCACATAAGTGCGTAGTACGAGGGCACTATATCAGCCTATGTACGCAGCGCAAACGGGAAAACACCAGACAAGTCCTGGAACTGACCAAGCAGATATCGGACCTGGAAACCACACAAACAGGAACTGAGAGATGACGTATATCTACAATTGACGGATGCGAGGAGACGACTCAGAGACATACTTTCACAGAAGCTGCTCAATGTGCTCCGGAGGTCCAACCGCTATTTCTACGAGTACTCCAACAAATGTGGTAGACTACTGGCCCGGACCCTGCAACAGAGACGGAGGCAAAACCACATACACAAAATCAATACCCAAGGATGGAAAGAAACACTACTCCCAGCGGAGATCCTACAGGCGACTACTACACCGGCCTCTACAACTTGGCAGATACGACCAAAGCGCTTGAACCGGCACGACACAGACGCGAACTAACGGGCTATCTCGCCACGCATGTCACCTGCAAACTCACCCCCGAGAGGGCCGCGGACATGGAACAACCTGTGTCCACCGAGGAGCTGCATGCGGCACTCAAGCTAACTAAATCCAACAGGGCTTCCGGGACCGGACGGCCTCCCCGCAAGCTACCTTCGCACCTTTAAAGATATCCTGCTGCCACACCTATTGACGGGCCTAAACTCGATACTAGAAGGCCGGCAGCTCCCGGTAGACTCGCTTCGAGCTGTAGTAACAGTCTTGCCGAAGGAAGGGAAGGACCCAGCCTGCTGTGCGAGCTACCGCCCCACCTCCCTCCAAAAATGCTGACCTAAAGCTATTTGCTAAAGTCATGGCCGTTCGCCTCGCCAAGGTGCTACCTGAGCTGGTCCACCCGGACCAGGTGGGTTTTGTGCCAGGCAGTGAACACAAGACAACACGATCCGAGCCCTTAACATCATTCACTCGGCCAGGGGACGGGGAGGAGGCTTGGTCCTCCTCTCCACAGACGCGGAAAAGGCTTTTGACCCAGTGGACTGGGCCTCTCGAGGCCACACTGCAGCACATGGAATTCGGTCCCAATATCAGGACCTGGATAGCAGCATTATACACGACCCCAACGGCCCAAATCCAAGTTAACAGTGCTCTCTCGGACTTGTTTCCCATACGAAATGGCATGCGACAGGGATGCCCCCTGTTCCCCCTTCTGTTCACCCTCTCCTTGGAACCATTCCTGGGGGCAGTCCGGGGCGGATGGGGGAATAGTGGGGCATACAATGGGGGAGTGGAGCATCGGTTCGCAGCATATGCCGACGATATGCTCTTCTTTATGAAGCAACCGCTGATCTCCATACCAAACCTCTTGGGTCTTTTCCGTGAGTTCGGGAAGATCTCGAACCTGAAACTTAACACGGAGAAGTCGGAGGCCATCAATATCTCAGTCCCCACCGAAGCCGAAATGCACTTACGTTCACAATTCGGATTCAAATGGTGCGACACCAAGCTGAAATACCTCGGTATCTGGTTGACTAAAGAGCTTGCACACCTTTACCAGGCAAACTTTGCCCCCATCCTGACCTCTCTACAGGCCGATATGCAACGATGGACGGACCTCTACATCTCGTGGTTTGGACGCATAAACGCAATAAAAATGAATATTCTACCTCGCCGTTTCTCTCTTTTCCAGACAATCCCGATCTCCCTGCCACAGGAGTTCTTCCGCTCCATCTCAGCAGCAATACGGGGATTCGTGTGGAGTAGGGGTGCTCCGAGGATCAGTAAACATCAACTGGAACAACCTAAACAGCGTGGGGGTGCAGGGCTCCCCTCGATTCTGGGATACTATCGAGCTACCCATCTGCTGAGGGTCACCGACTGGCACGTCCAACCAACAGAAAAACTCTGGGTGAGAGCCGAGGTAACACAGGCAGAGGGGATAATCCCATCGCAACTATGGAGGACGGGAACTCCATTTAGTACCCTCAAGACGGGTAACCCCCTGATCGATGAGACCCTGAAGACTTGGTGCACCCTTCGGTACCCACAACAGCTGACCACCCACACCAGCCCGCTAACGCCTCTCACCTGCAACCCAAACATAGGGGGAGGACTGGTACCGGCGGACCTGAAAAATGTCACTTGATCAGACTGGATCTACAGACACCAATGGTGCGACAGTGGCACCCTCAAATCCCTGGCAGACCTGCTCCCAGACACCACCCCAACGACCCTTGATCGGTTCCGGTACCTACAGGTCAAGTCTTACTACTCCACATCGGCAGCCAAACGACAATTCCACCGAGATCTCACACCCTTTGAGAAACACTGCATGGCCAGGCGCCACCTGTACGCAATGCTTATGGAAGGAGAAAACAGACCGTCGCCGAAATTCATTGCCAGATGGGAGAGAGAGACTGGGGTTGCCCTGACTGCCCAAGAATGGGATCAAGTATTCCTGCTCACTCATAAAAGCTCCATCAGCTCAAAATACCAGGAGATGAGCTTCAAGCTGTTGACGTCCTGGTACAGAACCCCGGATGTGTTGCACCGCATGAACCCGGACATCGAAGAGACGTGCTGGCGATGCGGAGAGGGGAGAGGCACTATGCTTCATATCTGGTAGTCATGCACAGCCATCACTCCCTTCTGGGAGATAACCAGAATATTAACACCAAAAGCCGTGAAATATCAGACCCGGAACTCCCGCTCCAACCCCTCCCCATGTTGCTACACCACACGAGCATGTCTCTAAAAACATACAAGAAATCCTTGACGAAACACCTGCTGACAGCAGCAAAGTCCCTAATACCCACTCTATGGGAAAAGGCTGCTGCCCCCACCTTCCAACAATGGGTGGATAGGGTAGGAGAAATCCGCACCATGGAAGCTATGACGGCATCCCTCCAAGGACGCACATAGAAACGCAACCTGACGTGGACCCCCTGGCTTCTGTACATTGCCGCAGACAGAACAACCCCCTGAAACCTATACTCAAACCATGGCCCTCATCCACCCCACATCTCTACACTTCCTCTTCCACCTCTTTCTCAGCTATACCCCCCTCCTTCTCTTCACCCCCTCCTCACCTGCCCCCCCATCCCCACCTCAGACCCAAGCCAGACATGACTGACCCATACCCTGAACTGGATCGGAACACGCATTGAGCGAACGATTGCGCACAGATAAAGGAACGGCCAGTAGACGGAGCCCCACACAGACAGGAAGCGACATCGCTAGCCCCCAAGTCGCCTTAAGATACCCCACAGCTCATGACCACGCACATAGCAGACGCTGCGATAGGCCCAAGTACACAGGCGCCTCTGCCCGGCCAATCAACACACGGGCAACACCCCGACATAATGGGCACACCCAAAAGGCGACACGACGACCTAAGCACTAACGCCTGAGGTAGAGGGAACACTACACATATAGCGATCGACCATCCGAGAATGGGTCGGGACTGGCGGCCCGGGTAACACGCCTGTCCCCGATACAGGAGTACACAAACTCGGCCGGTTACCACCCTACGCGCGACTGTAGCTCGCTGCTCGACCCACCTAAGCTCTCAAACCTACCATGTACACCCTCACAGTCAAATACAACAGAACAACAAAAAAAACACATGGGTGAGATGTACAACGATAGGTCGCAAAAGAACTACGGTACTACGAAATACTGTAACAAACAATAAATGCTACTCTGGTCATCCAACCTCAGACAACCGCATGAAGTCAAAAATAAACTACTGTATATCTCCACACGTGCATGTACCTGTCAGTCGTAGCTAATGCGTGTCCTGTAATCCAATTTGACCCCCGCCCCTTACTCTTTTCTGTACCCCATGTGATCTTGGAAACAAGAAAACATAAAAAATGATAAATACAGATTGTCCAAAAAAAAAAAAAAAAAAAGACAAATAGTCCCTACTTTGTCTTATATTTTAAAGAAAACTAGAGCAGACAGGAAGAAATGAAGAAAAGATCCTGACAGAGGGAGAGAAGAGGAATCGAAGAAAGGCAAGTTCGGCATGACAGTGCCGCTTTAAGAACCTGAACTTGTCACGTCTCTTTTACAGCACTGTAACTTCACAAAATAGTGTATAGGTCATACATTGGGCATACTGTACTCAGAAGATGTAACTGGGCATAATTTGGGGATTTTTATGACAGTGGTACATATTACCGGTAAGTGTAAGAAATACTCGGCAAAAATGCAACATATATGTAAAAATTCTATTTTTTTTTTACCCCCTCACCACAAACATTGACATGAATTGGTGAAAATATGGTGACAAGTTAAGGCACAATCTACACCGTATAAGATACCCTGGGGAGTCTGCTTTATCAAATGAAAGCCCTTTGTGGGGTTATTTGAACAGTCACACTGCTATAATACCCTAAAATGAGACATAGGCCCGTCAAACCCATCTAAAAAAAATTTAACTTTAGAAACTGAAATATATCTTATATGGCATTGTAGCTTTACAGAAAAGTGCCAAAGGCATACAATGGGGGAATCGTTCTACTCAGCAGATGTAGCTGAACACAATATGGGGTTCTGTGCAGGAATACCACACCAGCTTTTTACGAAATACACATTACAAAAACCTTGTTATATGTGTATATGCCAAAATAAAGAATTAACACAACTTTACTTCAATATTTAGCAGAGATGTACAAAGTGTCAAGCTAACCTTAGGTAAATAGCCTGTCTACTTTATATAAATATATACTTGTGTGGCAAAACCTACACGAGAAACATACCAACTTCTAAAATTTCTGCAAATTGAAATTTTATTTTAGTCTTTATTTTGTGACCCGTAAATTTCAAAATAAGCCGAAATCCTATAAATATGATGTACTCTATAAAGATACATAAATGAATTTATTTTGAATTACTTTTTCTAAGCTGGACATATTATGCACACGCTATTATTGCCAAAACTGCAAATTTCTTTTTTGTTCAATTATTTTATAATTAATGAATGAGAATGTATCTGTATATGTGACATCAAGTTAAGGTCCCATTTGACCTCTAAAAAACAATGTATAAATGTATAATATGTGACGGTGCAATAAATGACAGATGCAAATTGCGTTTGAAAACAAACCGCAAAAAAGGATTGTGTCCTTAAAGGACCACTATAGTGCCAGGAAAACAAACTCGTTTTCCTGGCACTATAGGGTCTTTAGGTTCCCCCCCACCCTCAGGGTCCTACTCCTACCAGGCTGAAGGGGTTAATCACTTACCTTTCTTCAGCGCCAGGCTCCCGCGGCGCTATGGAAATCTCCCTCTTCCGATGGCGGCACTAGCCACGCGCGCATTCGATCAGTCCATAGGAAAGTATTGACGTCAGAGTCTTCTCACTGTGAGTTTCTCTGAAACTGCTATGTATACAGCTGCAGGGTTAAAGGGACACTATAGTGACCAGAACAACCACATCTTATTAAATTTGTTCTGGTGAGTAGAATCATTACCTTCAAGCTTTTTGCTGTAAACACTGTCTTTTCAGAGAAAATGCAGTATTTAGTGCAGGGGTAGGCAACCTTTTAGCAGCACTGTGCCGATATAAGATTGTGATGTCCCATACCGTGTCGGTCCTATTTTTGTAAATTGAGGTTGTTATTTATACTGTAATTGCTTTTGTATTGTTGTATTTGTGCATATATGAGCTATTATATTGTATATGTTCATTAGTAGTTTATAGTATCGTGTATGATACCTATGAATGTGGGCTGCTTGTGGAATTGTGTGTGTGAATGGAAATGTCACATTGTGTGTTTGGTAGTGTGCGTATGTGAGGGGCTGTTTGGGGTATTGCATGTGAGAGGCTGCATGTGGGGTTGTGTGCAGGTATGTGGATTGTTAGCGGGTTATGTTTGTGCGGATGTTTGTTTGTGGGCTGTTCGCATTATTTGTATGAGGGGAGGGTTATTCTGCATTTCTGTGTATATCTAGAAGTGTGGGTGGCTTCCCTGGGTTCCAGTGGGGACCAGGCTGGCCAGGTACAGGTCAAGGATACTACAATGTGGATTCACATTCACAAGTGCTGAGAGGAAGAGATCTGAGATAACTTCCTCTATGTACTGCAATGCATAAATTGAGGATTGTCCTTCACCACCTCTTCGTATTAGCAGATATCTGAAGTTTTACTGGGACTCCTGATAGGCCAGAGCCTGTTTGGCTCTGATGTGGGATTATTAAAAATCTTTATTGTACTTGTATTGAATTATTGCACTAACTCCATTTTAACTTTATACTGTGACAATCCTCCATTTTGTCCTCCTAACCTGACTTCTTCAATCCTCCATTTTGTCCTCATAACCTAACTTGTTCATTTTAAAACTACCTTACATGACAGAATTTCCCAGCATATCTAATACAATAAGACAAAGACTGTATGTTCTAACAAAGACATGATTAACACAGGAATTGCTGACTTTTCCTTAACTTGCAACATAGTATAATTTGAAGGCCATGAGAACACAGTAGTAATGAAATGTTCTATTCATAAGAGACCTTGCACCTGGCCACGAGGCCTGAGATCACCGACCGTGTAAAATGACGCTCAAGACCCCCTTGTCCCCACCCGTGTCCAGAACAATCCCACCTCTTGGTGGGTGGACACGGGACTAACCACTTAGCTTTTGAGCCAATTAATAATATTGATAGGTGGACACTAATCCCGACACTTAACAATTAATCCAATTAATGAGGTTTATTTGCTGATATTCGAATAATCAATGATGACGTAAAATGTCTCTTAAAAGGGCCTGCGCGCCCGTTTTTTCTTCACTTGCCAATAAACTTTCTCGAAGTTATTTTAACCTGAACCTCGTGTGTCAGACTTAATTACTTCAGCGTATATACGCAATTTAATTTTATTGATTTGGACAGGAACAGATAGACATTTAAACATTTTGGTTTACTGCTAAAAAGTACCATAACAACTTTGGCGCCCAACGTGGGGCATCGGGCTATGTCCGGCCGGTGAGCCGTCCTAAGGAAGGCAAGAGTGGACGGAGGAATCCAGGGGGAAGGAAAGGAGATTGATCACCTCCAGGTACACGGTAGAGACTTCTGCAGAGCCACCGGTATGTTCCGGCCCCTTTGATTGACCCGTCCACGTGTCTGTGACTGCTTCCCGGGAGGACATCAAAGACAGGTAATATCTTGCCCGGTGCCTCGTTACTCACTTGTTTACCTGCATTTTAGTCTGTTGCCTGGGTGTGTTTGAATTGTTTGCCTGTTTCCCCATTTTGAGATAAAGGGGGGGGGGGGTGGACCTGCAGGGGATTTGCCTGGGGTTCTGTCTTGCTTGTTTTCCCCTTTTTGGGATAAAGGGGGGTGGACCTGAGGGGACTTGCCTGGGTCTTCAGTATATCTGTCTGTTTGTATTTTACCCCTTTTGGGATAAAGGGGGGTGGACCTGAGGGGATTTGCCTGGGTCTTCTGTTGCCTGTTTTACCCCTTTTAGGAACCACGGTGCTGTGGTTGTAGGGAAAAAGGGGGGTTGACCTGTGGATGTGTTCCTGGGGGTCATCTTTTCCTGTTTAACTCTTTTAGGAGCCTCGTGGCTGGGGCTGTAGGGAAAAAGAGGTGTGTTGGATCTGTGGAGATTGTGTAGACTCATAGTTTCCTGGGGATCCTTCTTGTGTCACTTTGATAGCCTAGCTAGCTTCTCTGTGCACGTTACTCTGCTTGCAGAGTGGTGGTACCCTCCAGCTTTGAGCGCTGAGCTGGAGCCATTCCAATTTTTTATTTGTGGTGGATGAATTCGGGCAGGCATTGCTGTTTTCATCGCCACGGAGTAGTGAGACTTATAAAGTGGGTTTTTATAGGGGCACTACAAGGGTGAGGGTAGCGCAGACACTATTAGTGGGCTGCTGTGTCGAGGGAGGCTGGCGGAACTCGGACCGGTGTCAGTTGTTTTCCGCGGCTGCAGGTAGTGGAGACACTACGGGATTGAGGGAGGTGACTTTGGAGTAAGCACACGAGTAAAGGAAAGGAATTACTGTTGATTTCATTTGAACTGTGATGCATGCACTGTATTTCAACTGTATTGTTGTCTTGTTTGTTTAATGAGGAGTCTCATGAACTCCTGTGTCTGTCTCTAAGGATTTTTTTCCTTGCCTTTCATCTTTTCTACACTTTCTATATTATTATACTATCCACTCCCATTCCTCTTAAAAGAGAAGTGATTGGTCACACACTTCTCACCTCGCTCCAATCCGTGTCTACCACCCCGGGTAGGCGGATTCAGTGACTGGTCTACGTTTTGGGAAGACGCACCTGAGAAAGTCCCACGGTTCTCGGGTGGCAGTCGAGCATTGTAGACGTTCCTGTTCAATTTTCCTTCTCTCTCTCTATATCTAGGACGCTGGTATAGGGGTAAAGGGACTATGGGACAGGATTTAGATAAGCCCAGCAAGGGCTGGTTAGCATGTGATTTAGTAGAGAACAGAGAGGGTGAAGAGATGGTTAAAGGTGTTGAGAAGATTGCAAAAGTATGTAAAATTGCTGTACCGACATGTGGAAGATTGCAACCAGAAAGTTGGCGCAAGTTACTGGCAGAAATGAAAGGCAAGCTTACAGATAATGGTTTATTAAAGACTGCTGAAGCATGGTACAGAGTAGCGAAGGCTATTCAGTTAGAAGGTTGGGTTGAGGAAGAGATAAATCACAAAGGTGTGAAATTGTTTGTGTATCATAAGAATTGTGTTGCTGGGGTTTACCCTCAGCCGGCGCCCCAAAATGGCGCCCAGGGGATGTCTATCCCCAAGGTTCAGTCAGCAATAGGTGATAGCCAGCTGACTATGTTCCCCACTCCCAATCCTCCCGAATCCCATCCCATCACCTCCCCTGTCTGCCCGGTCCTGAATTCTGACGGATCTTTCTTTACCCCTTCCCCTTCTCTACCAGTCCCATCATCCTCATCCATCCCCACGCTACCTTCCATGCCCAATCCTAACATTTCATCTGCCATTTCCTCCCTGCAATCCCTTTCCATGGCTAATCCCCTCCCGTCAGCATCCGCCCAACTAACTACCCCTCCCTCCCTTGCTCCAACTCCTCCCTCTGCACCCATCCCTACTATTCCCGTCCTGTCTCCTCCCATAACCGGCTCCGCCCCAGTCCAATATCCTACCTCCTTAAATGTACCTACCCACCCTACTCTTCTGCCCTCCCCTGCCTGGCCCTACCCCTTCCCATATCCCATGGCCCTGCCCTACCCCGGTTACCCTCCCTTTCCCCAAGCCACTCCCCAGGTTCCGGTCATGCCCAGTCCGGCTCAGTCTGCCCCGGAAGTGCCCATATCAAACATGGCCGCCACTTCTTCCCTTAATCCTAATGCAACTCCTTTCCCCGCCTCCAATATGGCGGACCCCAGTTCAGCCCTGATGCCGGTAATCCCCGGTGACTACCTGTCCCCAGGTTATGACTCGCTAGCCACCCCTGCATCTGGGGCTCTTTCCCAACCCCCGATCCTTTCACCTCACGCGGGCCCTACACCGCGTAAGAGAGCCAATATCATAGAATTCGATGACGAAGAGGAGGACAGGGTGTCCCATGTCTCATCGGAGGTTGCTGCGGGAGCCTCAGCTCATCGTTCTATCGATGACCCCTTTGGCCACAAGGGTCGGGGAGAACGGGCCCCTCCTAAATATGTTGCTTTCAACCCCACTCAAGCTAGTGCTCTAATGAAATCACTCCCTGACCCAGAAAAGCAGCCTATGCCCTTCTACCGAGGGATAGTTCAAACTCAAAAGACTTATTCCGCCGCATGGCGTGATCTACTGAGCATTTGTGCTATTAAAGCAGGGGATGCATATTGGCCAAGCATGGCCCGACACCTCAGTACAGATCTGCTCGGCAGTGACGTTGATTACCCCTCTGGAGTAACTTTTTGTAGCCAATTAAGAGACTGGGCCAAGGACAAACTTGCAGATCAGGCTGCTGGCCTTACTGATGTTATGCAAGATAAAGGAGAATCAGTGGAAAGGTTTCATGCAAGACTGTATCAAATGTTTACAGATTTGGGGTTTGATCTTACTGACAAGATTCATTCACAAATGCTGTCTGGTGCGTTTGTCCAAGGTGTTAAAGACTCTATACGCAAGGGAATTATTGCTGCCCGCCCAGAATATAAGGTTGTTCCTCTGGATACCCTGCTCTTAGTTGCCAGAGGGTTAGAATCTGCTCAGACCCCAAGAAGACCCACTTCAGCTCCTCTCATGGTCTCCCGCTCTACCCCTGTTCCCAAGGGCGTCCGACCGGAGGATGGCCATTGCTTTAATTGTAAGGCTAAGGGACATTTTAAAAGTGATTGCCCAGAACCCAAGAGAGAGCCAAGAAAGCCATCCAGGCCTGCCCCGGCCCCCAAGGCCGAGAAAGAGGTTCCGATAATTGAGGAACCCGATGATTAGGAAATTGGCAAGCCTGTGTCTGTAACCCCTGTAATGGCAGTGTCTACAGGGGATAAGGGGGGGCCACTTGCCACAGTGACTTTGCCCATTGAAGGCCACCCTACCACATTTCTGGTTGACACAGGTGCAGCCCGTAGTGTTCTGCGAGAACAAGACCTGCCAGACCCATCCTTCCTGTCCAATATTGATGTTTCTTGTGTTGGAGTGGATGGCCAGCCAAGGCATAGCCCTCTAACAACTCCACTACGAGTTGGATCTAGCCTGCTTGCTCGCTTTGTGGTATCCTCCACATGCCCAATTAACCTGTTAGGTGCTGATGTTCTCTCACGCCTGCAAGCATCCATCACCTTTACCCCAGACGGTCAGGTAGAAATGTCTACACCCCTATCTGAATCAGACACCTCAGCCTTGTGCTCATTGCCTCTGATGCTGCATTTAGAAAAGCCCAGTGAGAAAGCAGCAGAATTAAGGTCCAATTTCCCAGAGGTATTAAAAACACAGGTGCCCGCCAAGTTATGGTCCTCAGGCCCAGAGGACATAGGTCACCTAAATGTTCCCCCTGTGGTGGTAAAGCTTATCCCAGGAGCGAAGTTACCAAGAAAACCACAATATCCTTTAAAACCAGCACAGGCTGCAGCCATTTCTACCCAGATCAAGGCACTCTTGGAGAAGGGTGCCTTGGTAAAATGTAAATCTGAATGCAATACCCCGCTATTTCCTGTGAAAAAGAAAACTCCAAAAGGTGAGCCAGAGAAGTACAGGATGGTTCAGGATCTCCGTGCCGTCAATGAAGCCACTGTCCTGGACACCCCTCTTGTACCAAATCCCCATACTCTGCTCTCTGGAGTCCCACCATCTGCAAAATTTTTCACAGTCATTGACCTAGCAAATGCCTTTTTCAGTGTCCCACTGGACCCATCCTGCCAATACCTGTTTGCTTTCACCCATGAGATGCAACAGTATACCTGGACTGTCATGCCCCAAGGGGCACAAAATTCTCCAAGTCAATTTGCAAAGGCCATGGCCACCATCCTTGACCCATGGCAAGCTGAGCACCCAGAAGTTGTTCTGCTCCAGTATGTGGATGATTTGCTGCTCTGTGGAGATGATATACCCACTACTGAAAAGTGCTCAATTAGTCTTCTTTGTTATTTGGCAGAACAAGGATGCAAAGTCTCGCTCATCAAGCTACAATTCTGCCAACCCTCAGTAGTTTTCCTTGGACATTGCCTATCTCAAGGTACCAGACATCTTACTCGGGACCGGGTAAGAGCTGTACTGGATATTCCAACTCCAAGGACTTCAAAATCTCTCCATGCCTTCCTAGGCCTCATTTCCTATTGCAGAGCATGGATCCCAGAAGCCTCCCTGCTCATGCAACCTCTCTATGACGCACTTAAGTCTGACCCTTTCTGTTTGTCTAATGAAGCTCTGGACAATTTCAATGCTCTCAAACGGGCCATTGCTTCTGCTCCTGCCTTGGGCCTACCTGACTACTCCAAAACCTTTCAAATTATTTGTCTCTGAAAGACAAGGCCACGCAACAGGAGTTCTCACCCAAACTAATGACTTAAGAGGCCGCCAGAGGCCTATTGGATATTTCTCATGTCAACTGGACATTGTGGCCAGAGGGACTCCTTCCTGTCTCAGGGCTGTTTTTGCTGCAAGAGAGCTCATAGAAAGAACCTCAGACCTGGTCCTTGGCCACCCTCTGGTTGTTTTGGCCCCTCATGACATTTCTGCCATCATCAACCAAGTCCAGCTCAAGCACGTGTCTCCAGCCAGACACCTACGCCTCCAGTGCCATCTTCTTCTACCTGACAACATTTCCATCCAAAGATGTCAAGTTCTTAACCCATCCACTCTTCTTCCACTCCCTGAGGGGGGTATCTATTATGGATTTATCACGGATGAAACCTACATTTACCTGCTTTGTGGATGTATCAAGAAAGTCATGCATCCACATTTGACATTTTATGAAGATGAAAAGCCTCTCTGTGAAGGCCCAGATTACGCCTTCTGTACCATGTGGTACAAACCAAACATTACTCCCGAACCTTGCTATGAAGATGAGCTTTACCACTGGACTGATGTGAAGCTCACTGCTCAAGATTTCTATTGTGACTCTGAAGGCAATAGCATGGTCTTGGTCCAACTACCTCAACAACTTAACTACCTCTACTGCCATTGGGATACTGCTATCCCACATATTCCTGTTACCAAATTGAAGACAAGGTCATGGAATGATCTTGGGCCCATGGCAAAGTTATGGGCCACCATGGATGAAGAACAGCTACAGGAAAATGGTATTGTCAAATACCCAACAACTGACCTTCTGGAAGCATGGCCACGCCACTTCCTAGAGAAAGAATTTCAAGATCTGGTCATAGTGAATGACTATGACCCCGAAACACCTCATGACTGTTTTGAACAGATGAAAATGGAGACAGTGCACCTACCAACTGTGCATGAGAATCCGTTACCAGATCCAGATTTTACCCTGTTTGTGGACGGCTCAAGATATGCTGATGAAGAAGGAAGATATCATACAGGATATGCCGTAACCACAACAGATGAAGTTATCAAATCATCATCATCCTTACCGCCAGCAATGTCTGCGCAAGAAGCTGAATTACAGGCTCTGACTTCAGCATGCAAAATTTCCGAAGGAAAACGTGCCAACATCTATACAGATTCAAGATATGCTCTGGGCGTGGCACATGACTTCGGCCTAATTTGGAAGACAAGAGGATTTCTTACCACCGCCGGTACACCAGTCAAGCATAGTACTGCAATCAAGGAGCTAATGGACGCCCTCCTACTCCCTAAAGAAGTGGCCGTTTTGAAGGTAAAGGCCCATGGGAAATTGGATACAGATGAAGCAAAGGGCAACCATTTGGCTGATCAGGCTGCTAAGCTAGCAGCCAGGGATCTGCAGGAAGTGGATGAAGAAGTGTCCGGACAAGAAGAAGAAGAAGTCCCTATTTTTGCTCTGCAAACTCTTCCTACTGATTTGCGAATTTTGCGAGAACAGCAAGCTGCAGTCACTCCTGAAGAAATCCAGAAATGGAAAAAGAAAGGAGCTGTCCAAAAGGACGGAGTATATTACAACAACTTCAAATTTTGTCTTCCAAAAAATTTATATCCAGCAGTTGTCCAATGGGCACATGGGCCTGCACACCTGTCAAAGGAATTGATGGCCGCCCTCATACAGAAGTATTATGAAGCACCCGGAATCACAACATTGATCAGCAGCTTCTGTAAGGCCTGTGTCATTTGTGCAAAATGCAATCCAGGAAGACCAATCAAGGTGCCCGCAAAACACCTGGCAAAGCCCATGTACCCCTTCCAGCGAATTCAAATTGACCACATCCAAATGCCCAAGAGTGGGCCCCATGAATATGCACTAGTCATAGTGAACATGTTCTCAGGATGGCCAGAGGCCTACCCAGTGGCCAATATCACTGCAAAAACAACCGCAAGACGCCTACTTACAGAGATAGTATGTAGGTTCGGACTCCCAGAAGTCATTGAAAGTGATCAAGGCCCAGCCTTTACAGCAACAGTGACTAAAGAAATTTGGACTGCTCTAGGGGTGACCCTAGCCTTCCACACCCCTTACCACCCACAAAGTAGTGGTAAAGTAGAGCGCATGAATGGCACTCTAAAAGCCAGAATGTTAAAAATGTCACAAGAAACGAAAATGCCCTGGCCAGAAAGCCTGTCAATAGCTTTATTTAGTGTTAGGCACACACCTAGAGGGAAGCATTCACTGTCCCCATATGAGATTCTATTTGGGACAGCACCCAGACTAGGTTGTTATTATCCGCAGCAGTTACAGCTCCAATCAGATGTTTTAGTAGATTATGTAACTGAACTTGCAGGTGCCTTGAACAAAATACATGCCCAAGTTTTCTCTTCAATTCCAGATCCCGAATTGGATACAGGTACCCATAACCTGCTTCCCGGAGATTGGGTTCTGGTCAAGAAGTTTGTGCGGAAAAATACCCTGGAACCAAGATTTGACGGTCCATTCCAAGTTCTCCTGATTACCGCAACCTCCGTCAAACTGGCCGGTAGGCCAAATTGGATCCATGCTTCCCACTGCAAGAAATCTCCAGCCCCCGAGGAAGCAGATACCACACAAGCATGTACCTCTGGTACACCTTCTCCTTAATTAGCCTCATAAAGGCCCAACAAGTAGCCATCACCAAAGATATTAGTGGGTATACCTTCTGGTACAATTCATCATGCACCCATGTGGCTACTTACACCCTTGACTATTGTGATATTGTAGAATGCCCGTTCCCCACATCACAAATCCAGAGTATCTACAGAGATATCCCTCATTCAAAAGACCCATATGTTTGTGTAGTTGACAAGCAATGGGGGCACAATTGTAACCATTGGGGGGCGGCGGGATGGAATGCCGGGCCTGCCTGGGGTTACAAACCAAAAAGTGCCTTATCTAAAGTAGATGATCAAGGTAGATCCCTTCTCCAGAGAATGACTTTGAGAAAGCCTGGGGGGGGTACACCAATGAAATAAATCCTTAACATTGAGCATCCAAGCCCAACGGATGCAGACCAGTATGTGATGGGAATGTATTGGAAAAAGGGTTCCTACCGTAAATTAGGGCATTTCTTCCTAAAAGATATGTGCAACTCTTCTGAGTGGCAAGGGGCCACCCATATGGTCCCTAACCCATTAAAACCTCATATCCAGACCTTTCAAGACATGATGGCCATTGCTAACCCCACCTTTGAAGATACCATGGCCGCTGAAACAGGTTTTAATGATGTAAATTTATGGTTAGAATGGATGAAATATAATGCTAATAAGCATAATAAGACTGCATGCTATGTATGTGGCGGTGCCCGGCCTCACCTGGGTACTGTGCCTTTAATCCTGCCAGTAGATATAGAAGAATGTGTTTTAAGCCTTTTTGCCTATCACTATGATTTTAACAGGTCCATATGTATAGCATGGACAAAGGAGTATCCTCTCCTAACCAAGGATGTCAAACCCCCAGATGGTATTACCGTGTATAAAGGTAATTACACTTGTTATGCTAATTATGATGGAATTGGTAAATTCTTGGGTAACTTCTCTAAGGGGTATTGTGCCACCTACAGAAATGTCTCTATGAACTTGTTGCAGTTTCACACCAGGTCATTAGGGGATATTTACTGGTTGTGTGGGGATTTACAGCTAAGATCCAGAATGGACAAAGAGTGGTGGGGGGAGTGTACTCTGGCTAAAGCTATTATGCCTATACATATTATCTCTGACACACACCTCGTCACCCATGAGTCCAGGCACACTAAGGTTAAGCGTGACGCCCCAGTGAAAGGAAGTTTTGATCCTCATGTTTATATTGATGCCATTGGAGTGCCTAGGGGGGTGCCCAATGAGTTTAAGGCAAGAGATGAAGTTGCTGCAGGATTTGAATCACTTTTTGCCATAGTTACCACGAACAAGAATTTAAATTGGATAAATTACATTTATTATAATCAACAGCGTTTTGTTAATTATACCAGAGACGCCCTCCAGGGGTTGGCCGAACAGTTGCAGGCAACATCCCAAATGGCTTTTCAGAATAGAATGGCCCTAGATATGATCTTAGCCGAAAAAGGAGGGGTTTGTAAAATTTTGCCCGACACCATGACATGTTGTACCTATATCCCAGAAAACACAGGCCCTAATGGTAAAGTTACATTAGCCATAGAGAAATTAAATGACCTGTCTGAAGAGTTAAAAAGGAATTCTGGGATAAAAGATCCCTGGGAAAGATGGTTTGGTTGGATGACAGGATGGCAAAAGGCTTTAATGCATATTGGTATGGCTATACTAATTTTTCTTTTTATCTTTGCTCTTCTCTTTTGTTGTATCCTCCCATGTCTGAGAAAATCCCTCATGAAGACTGTTGACCAAGCGGCACCCACTTTTACTCATCTCGAAGTTGATGACCAAGATTTCCAAGACATCAACTCACCCTGTCTGCCGCTGCAAACAATCCCTTTTGTTGATAAAGTGCAGGAATTCTAGGAAGGGACCAGCCTAGGGACAGCATCTGTCAGTGAATGGTAAAGTCCCCGTGTGGAGAAGTGGTGGGTTAGCCGCCATGGGACACCCATGGGAGTGAAGTGTTCAAGAGCAAAACTGACGGATGAGTTAGCCTATCAGGGTCAGATCTAGGGACAGTCTTGCACTTTGCATTAACACCTAGCTAGTGGCCACGGGGTTTCTGTGCCTTTGGGTTAACACGTCTTCCTGGTACTAACTTAATAAAGTTTTTATCTCTTAGAATCCAACATTTCATAGGGGGGACTGATGTGGGATTATTAAAAATCTTTATTGTACTTGTATTGAATTATTGCACTAACTCCATTTTAACTTTATACTGTGACAATCCTCCATTTTGTCCTCCTAACCTGACTTCTTCAATCCTCCATTTTGTCCTCATAACCTAACTTGTTCATTTTAAAACTACCTTACATGACAGAATTTCCCAGCATATCTAATACAATAAGACAAAGACTGTATGTTCTAACAAAGACATGATTAACACAGGAATTGCTGACTTTTCCTTAACTTGCAACATAGTATAATTTGAAGGCCATGAGAACACAGTAGTAATGAAATGTTCTATTCATAAGAGACCTTGCACCTGGCCACGAGGCCTGAGATCACCGACCGTGTAAAATGACGCTCAAGACCCCCTTGTCCCCACCCGTGTCCAGAACAATCCCACCTCTTGGTGGGTGGACACGGGACTAACCACTTAGCTTTTGAGCCAATTAATAATATTGATAGGTGGACACTAATCCCGACACTTAACAATTAATCCAATTAATGAGGTTTATTTGCCGATATTCTAATAATCAATGATGACGTAAAATGTCTCTTAAAAGGGCCTGCGCGTCCGCTTTTTAAGCACTTGCCAATAAATTTTCTCGAAGTTATTTTAACCTGAACCTTGTGTGTCAGACTTAATTACTTCAGCGTATATACGCAATTTAATTTTATTGATTTGGACAGGAACAGATAGACATTTAAACATTTTGGTTTACTGCTAAAAAGTACCATAACAGCTCTAGCAGCCTTGAGTGCCGTGCAAAGACACCTTGAGTGCAGTGCATGGCACTAGTGCCGTAGGTTGCCTAGCCCATGCCTAGTGATTACTTCACTAGACACTCCTCAGATGGCTGTTAGAGATCCATCCTGTGTCATGGCTGCCTAAAATGCATCCAAACATTAAGTGTCTCCTCCCTCTGCATACAGACACTGAACTTTTCTCAGAGATTCAGTGATTTCATTTATCTCTGTGAAGAGATGCTGATTGGCCAGGGCTGTGTTTGAATTGTGCTGGCTCTGCCCGTCAGTCTCAGCCAATCCTATGGAGAAGCACTGTGATTGGATCAGGTCATCACTTCTGATGATGTCAGAGGAAGTTCACAGGCAAAGGCAGCAGCTTCAGACTTGAATACAAGTAAGATTTTACTATCTTTAGGGAGGCAAAGGGGGCTAGATAGTGGTTTTAACACTAAAGGGTCAGGAATACATGTTTGTACCCACACACACTTTTCATTACTGCTGCTTACCTTATGGAGCCAATGGAGGGCATCTCCCTGGGGTCCTTCCAGCTCCTCACTGCTGCCTCGCGCGGTTTAGTGATGCCGGGAGCCGGAATATGACGTCATATTCCGTCGCCCGGCTTCACTTCAGTCGGCGTGCGCGAGGGAGTAGTGAGGAGCTGGAAGACTGAGATCCTTCGCGGTCCACCTCCCAGCCGGGTAAGTGTTAGCAGAGTAGGCACCTGCAATATGGGGAAAGCAGTTGCCTATTCTGCTAGAACACTGAGCATGCACTTGCAGTTCGCTGGGCAGCAGATGGTCCTTGTGGGCCGCGAGTTTGACATGCTTGGGTTAAAGGAAGACTTGTCCTCGTTTCCTCAGATGCTGGTGTGCCAATCTCACCAGTCCAGTTATCGATGAAAGGGAACCTAGGAGACCTGCACACCAGGATGCTGTAGTTATTTTCCCCCCACAATTCTATAAAATTCTTCATGATTCAGTCTTTTCTTTCTTCTGAAAGAGAAATCCAACTCTTTCTTGTGTCTATGTCTGTTCCTAGGAATATTACTTTCCTTGCTGGAATAGATTGGCTCTTTTGGAAGTTTACTAACCAATTCTAACTAATAATTGCTAAGTTGTCAGAGTTCTCTTGGTCTGACTCACTGCTTGTTTCTTTGAATTTGCCACAATAAGGAGGTTGTCTAAGTAACAAAAAAATTGATTCCTTCCAATGTGAAAGGTACACTACCAAAACACCTTTAGCTTAATGAAGCAGTTTTGGTGTATAGATTAAATGGACACTATAGTCACCCAGACCACTTCAGCTCAATGAAGTGGTCTGGGTGCCAGGTCCCTCAGGTTTTAACCCTTCACATGTAAACATAGTTTCAGATAAACTGCTATGTTTACATTTGGGGTTAATCCAGCCTCTAGTGGCTGTCTTCCGGACAGCCACTAGAGGTGCATCAACGACGCTGGAGGTGAATTTCACCTCCATAGGAAATCATTAAGAATTTTTTTTTCTTATGGACACTTTGAATGCGCTCGCTGCACTTGCCGCGCATTCGGCTGCAGTGACGTAGGACCGGGAGGAGCGGTCACCAGCGCCGAGGGAGCCCGGCGCTGGATTAAGGTAAGCTGCTGAAGGGGTTCTAACACCTTCAGCGCCAAGGGAGGGGGACCCTGAGGGTGGGGGCACCCTCAGGGCACTATAGTGACAGGAAAACAGCTTTGTTTTCCTGACACTATAGTGACTCTTTAAGCTGCTGCAATCTCACTGCTCAATTATATGCCATTTAGGAGTTATTAAATGCGTTGTGTGTGCGCGTGTTGGGGTAATAGGTTTTGCACCTACTTTATTATTAAGAGGACCCGTCGCCAATGGGTAGGGGAACATTATGTTAAAGGACCACTCCATATTTGGGGAAAAAACAAAAAAACTAAACAAAATTTAATAGATATACCCCAATGAATAAGTGCTTATTTTTATGTATGTATTCACTGGGGGAATAGTCCAAAACAGCTTTAAAAGTTGCTTTTCTTAGGACTACAGCCTTTGTAAGACCTCCTCCTTTTCACCGGAACTGACTTTCAGTCATTTCACAGAGAATTGTCTATTCTATTTTTCGCCTCAATCCCGTAAGTCACCGTGTACTTGTGATTTTTTTTTTTTAATTCTAATTCGCGTTAATATTCTCAAGCGCAACGTCATTTTATATTCAATGTGCACGAGTCTCATTCCTCCCTCAGTTTGTCCCTCGTGACCGTTCTAAGTCCGGCCCTGGCACAAGTGCAAACACTCGCTAAAGTACTGGCTCGCACACATGTGCCAGGGGACACGCAAACAAATAAAAAAAAATAAACATTGAATCAATGTTTTCCTATGGCGTTTTTTTTTTTTTTTTTTTTTAAGTGTGGGGGCATCCAGCGTCATTTCATGGAGTTAAGCGCTGTGAAATCCCAGTAAGCATCTCTACTGGCTGTGTGGGAAAGCTTTCACACATTTTTCAGACGTGCATCATTTTGGGACACAGCGGGGGTCAAGATGGTGTTCTATTTCTCAAACATTTCATTCGGTTGCGGAGGTGTCAGCAGAGATGACGAGAAATCTGTTTTTTACACGATTGCGTATGTGCAGTACATCAATGATTACTCAACTGTCTCTAATAGTCTAGCCCCTATGCACAATACAGTAATATACAATATAGCTCTCCGATATCCAGCTCAAAATTGGCTCTTCTCACATTAAATCACTGTTGCTGGCTGGCAGACTGGCAGCTGACAGGCCTCTTTCTTCATTCCCTTCGAGTGTCTGTTTTCCCCTCTGGATTTCTCTTTATCCTCACTCAGCCTTTCTGTGTCTCTTTGGAACCTTCTTTTGTTACCCTCCCTGTGCCTCCTTCCACGTAGCGTGGCCGAGGGGGCAGTCTGCAGCAGAGAAGCCTCAGTTTCCTATATAATGGTCTGACAGGAGGCAGCTCTGTACTCTCCGTGAGCACTTCCTGTCAGACTGGGTCGGGGGTACAGAAGCTCCTCTACCGTAGTCATCGGCAGGAGGGAAGCGCTGTGCAGTACTCCTGTCCTACCGGTCACTGCATGCAGCATGGCTGTACATGTGAACTGCACTTCACTGTAGCCACAACGTTGGGAAAGCTGTGTTTTAATGCAGGGGTCCTAAAACTCCGCCCCCCCCAGATGTTGCTGAACTACAAACTCCCATGATTCTTTGAATTACATAGATAGCCAGAGAATCATGGGAGTTGTAGTTCAGCAACATCTGGGGGGGAGGGGAGGGCTGGAGTTTGAGGACCACTGTTATGAAACTGCAATATTTCCCATTGCAAAGTTCAAAGGCACAAAGACAGGGCACCCAGACCACTTTACTGAGATTAACTGGCCTGGATGCCTATAGTGTCCCTTTAACAACAAGCAATGTACTTTTAATGGCCATTACCTGACCTACACAGTCCCACCCTGTCAGCATTTTACTATAGGGCAATTGTCAGGAATTCAAAGTGAATCTTTAAATGCAAAGAGCTGAACTGGGAGTATTCTCCATGTCAGCTACGCTTCCAGTTCAGCTCTTTTGGTCTAAAATTTGAAATTTATCTTCGATTCCTGACAATTCTTCTCACTTTACTTAACAGCCTGGTGTAGCTCACCTACAGGGTTAGTCTCCAAGTGACCAAAGTCAATGTAACCTGCAAGGCCAAAATAGCCGAACTGGATAAAAGGTCTCTAAACCGGCTCTCAGTTCGGCTACTCTGGCCTAGACGGTTAAATTCGCCCTGAATGGTTGGTAAATAACCCAGGGGAATGACACGCTGGGCAGCTGTACCGCCCAGGGCTCGCCATGCTCGCACTATAGTGAATAAATCGAGGTGGGGGTCTATCACTCACCGCCCAGTACTCCGAGCACAGTGGGATGGCATCCCGCACCCCGGACACCTCCAGGCCGCGGCGTCTCAGCTCCGGGATCATATCCAGAGCGAAGAAGAAGTACGCGTTCCTGGCGGCTTTCTTATTCGGCATCCCCGCGGTTCGCTCCTTTCCCTCAGCAATCAGCTCCACAATATGGCCGCCGCCCACGGTGCTCCGCGCGGGAGATATCAGCGGGCGCGCCCTGGCTGCTGATCACGTGCACGGCGAGCTTGACGCTGATTGGCCGCGGCCCATTCTCCCCGCCAACATCTCCACAGCTCTGGACTCGGATTGGCCCAGGCTCATTCTTCTCTTTCCCCCTCAGTTAGGGAAAGGTGTCACCTCTGACTGGGTAGACAAAATGGCGGCTGTGCTGTAGAGCCAGTCTGTCAGAGGTGAGTGAGATGGCAGAGCATCTGGGGGAGACACAAGCTATCCTGGTAACCTGCTTGTTATAAAACCATAATCTGGAATCTGCTTTGTAGCTGATAATAGAAAATAAAAATCACTTCAGACTCTGGAAGTGAAATCATGTAATTTTTGGCCGAGGTTTTTCTCCCCTCGTGTGATATAACTGCATTTAATGGATTTGTATTTTTTTTCTAGATAAGCACATTTTGGTTAAATTTTTTTTTTTTTTTTTAAATTCTTTATTTTTGTTGTGCACAAGAATAACAATAAACTTTGGTGCGCCACAACAGCGACGTCAAATTAGAGCAGTAAACAATTCGTATAAGTTGTAGCATGCGGTAAGCTGGCACATTTTTGGGATATACATAGTTAGGTTGCAACAGTGTTCTCGATTAGCTCAAGCAGAGGGTTAGTAATCACAATTTTATATAAACAATTTGTGTTTAGTGAGGCATTAATTATAAAAGTAAAGCTTACATGTTGACCGGCCTATATATGTCTGCTGTTAATCCAATGACAGTGTTAGCAGGTCGTGTTTGAGGCAAAAATATACAGTGTCGAAGCGTCTTGTTAGCAATCGTCGAAGTGAATGTCATGTGGTCATATGGGGCATCGTATTAAGCTTGCATAATTGTACGGTAATAGGGGTAAGGATATAAGTAAAGGTGGACAAGAGTTAGGCCGTCTGGGCTTTTTTCTCGATATTAGTCCGGTTTGAGTTTAGTATGTTGTAATCAGGAATGTGTGGACAATGCATAGCAGAAGCAAGTGTTGCGCCAAGATGTGGTCTATGTGCGGTGGTGTACTGTATTGCTATGGGACAGATGGGAGGTCGATACTCCTATTAAGGCGGACATATGGTGTGGGTGCTAAACCTGATGTATGTGGGCATCCCATACTCTTAAGCGTTTGGCATGTGTCGAGCTAAGGGCGAAGCCTAGCCTGTCAGTCAATCCGGTGAGTGTCTGTTGGGTTCGTGAGGCTGTGTTGGCTGTATGCATTGCCTGGGCGAGTAGCATGTCAATGCGCTACCGTGCACCTGTAGTTGGGACAGTAAATGGGATCACATTATATAGGCATATGGGTGGGCAACAGTTTTGCAAACAGTAGGAACTATGTACATCATGTAATGTCCCGGTATTGGGGCCGACATGGTTGCAGTATTTTGGTTAAATTTTGCATTTAGAAATGCACTTTCTTAAATTAGGTAATTAAGAAACAAATCTCTTCATATATTCGAAAATTTTAGCCCAAACTGAACCAGTTAGAAACATTTTCTATGTCAGTTTTGTTTCCAGCTTCGGTATGATTTTTTTTTTTTTTTTTTTTAGATGTTCATTTGTACATTTTTCCTAGTGTATTATTCATATTTATTTATTTTGTTATTATCCCTGACAAGCATGTAGAACACATTGCTGGGAAATGCTGCAAGAAAATATTTTTATTTTAGGATAAACTGTAGACACCATAACAACTTCAGTTGAATCAAATTGACCGAATAAAGTCCGCGTGTCAGATTATCACTATCAGCCATTGATTGGCATGGTTTTATTTAAAATAACACTATTACTTTGCACATAATAATGGTGATCTTAAAATTGGTGTGCTTCATTTCACACCTATGGCTATTTTTTCTGAATGCAGCACCGGCCTAATGTATAATCATACCATAAAATGTGTCACACACAGGGAATTAAATAGGCGCAGGAAGCACTTTTTATACATCTCCCATAATATTTTTTTATATTTTTTTTTTTAAAAAAAAGTTAGTGTTAATATTTGTTTGTGTGTGAAAAATTCAGAAAACTAATTTGAACGCCAATTTTGGCCAGTGTTTGTGACTAAATGGCTACTAAAAAGACTGGACATACCCCATTTGCAATACCTTGGGTTGTCTACTTTTGCAAATCTCAAATTATGCAACAAAGCATATTTTATTCTCTTAATTTTTAGCAACCTGAATGCAAGCATGTGAAATTTATCATGAACAATTTGGAAAATATGACATATTGTGATCCTGCTCCATGTGGCTGATCCTTTTTCTGTAATGTTACTCCCTCTCACTATAGGTCTGTGATCGACTCTAGTTTCTGCAATACAGTTGCCTCCATACTATGATATGCACTTGCGCTGTAGTAATGGGATATTCTTTTATTTACAAGTTACTTAGCAACCATGCAGGAAGCACTTGGGTGATACACGTCACCTTGTAGCGACCCGCTGTCATAAGCACTTCCGGATCTGGTTCGTATCAGGAGGAGGGCTGTTCACATTGATTGGTAAGTCACTTAATATTTTATCTATATAGTGTATTTGTGTTGTTTGCACTGTTGATCTTGAGAAAGATGCAAATGGGTCGAAACTTTAATCAGACAAATGTAAATTTAATTTGTGAACAAAGTCCTCCGGGTGCACCCTTCCTTTACAAATTATGATATCAACGTGCGTCAGCACTAAGGCATTAAAGCAGCACTGTCATGGCCGATTCCATTTTTATTTTTTAACCCTCCTCACGACTCCACTACATCTAACTGACCCCCTAGTCATCCCCAAATGCCCCTGAGACACCCCATATTACTTGTTTTTTAAATCTTTATTTTGTGCCCGGTTCTGGGCGCCGTTATCTTTGTGTGGGTAGATGAAGGCCCTGTGGGACACGTCACCTGCCCACACTAGATAGCACTGTAAAATTCCTGCGCATACCCAGTTAAACACTTGGGAATTCGCTATGGAAATGTAATCTATTCATGCATTTGTCAGATAGACGAAGAAATGAACAGAAATGTCAGACGAACAAACACCTAACGGCGTGCAGCTCCCTCCATGTAAAATGTAAAAATAGAAGTGGCAGGGAGCAAGCCAACAAATCAGAGTGCTCTGAGTCAAATTGCAGGGCGTAGGAAGGCTTTATAAACCGTTCCCCGCCCTGCAGAGCTCAGTCTGCCCTCGCCAGGTGAAGATGGATTAATTTTTAGCGTTGTGTTGGTTTTTTTTTTCCGGCAGATTTTTTTTTTTTGCTCTCTGGTTTTTGTTTATTTGATAAGTTCAACGGATATTATGTTTTTTTTTTTTAAAGGTTTTAGAAAAAAGAAGACTACTAATGGTAAGTATGATTTTTTCCCAGGTATTTAGTTTTAATGTCTCCACCTCCACCTTAGGGTGAGGGGGATAGGTAGGGATTATTTTAATTTTATTTGGGTGGGGGCAGTGGTGTATTTTGGATTTGTGCTGCCCTAGGAATGACTAAATTCGGGGACCCCCAAAGTCTAAATTTGCCCCCCCAATTCGTGTTAAGGCCATTTTTTTGACTGACAGACACATGCCCTCATTGATACATTCTCTGATATACACTTACGTCACTGACAGATACACAGTCATTGGCGCACACACTGTTTAACCAACACACACTTTTACTGACAGACACACACTGACACACCCATTCACTGACAGGCACACACTCTCAGATACACATAAAATGACATACACACACTGACACACACTCACAGGCACACCCATTCTCACTCACAGACACACACTGACAGCTATACTCACTCACAGTAAGGTGGACAGCCCCAGAACACGAAGCAAACAAGGCATTTGTCTGGGAGCTTGGGGTGGCATTTTTGGTGCCCCTACCTGAAAGTGCCGCCCTAGGCAAATGCCTTGTTTGCCTTGTGGTAAATACATCCCTAGGTGGGGGGGTGACTAGGGGCTTGGGGACCCGTAGTCACGGTAGAGGTATTTTTACACTTAGCCCCCACCCGTCGCCAATGGGTGGGGGCAGAGGGGAGGACAATAGATAAATCATACCACTGTGATTGGTTGCTTTTCAAATGGAAAGCAACCAATCAGAGAGTTATGAGTAAAATTACACAGCATAGAAAAATTCCAAAGAACTTTCCCACGCTGTGTAAAATGAGACAGAGTACTCTGATTGGTTGGATTTCAAGCCAACCAATCAGAGTGCTGTGACAGGTAAATGTAGAGACTTACCTGTCAGTCTCTTCATTTGCCTGTCAGAACACTCTGATTGGTTGGCTTAAACCAACTAATCAGAGCGCTCTGAGCCTAATTGCAGGGCGTGGGAATCCTTTACAAGCCTTTCCCCGCCCTGCGGAGCTCAGTCTGTGTCATGCCCTCCTTGGGTGAAGATTATTATTTTTTTTTTTTTAATTTGTATTATGTTTTTTATTTTTTTTTCAAAGTTCGACAAGTATTATGGATTTTTATTTGGCCTTTTTTGGGGGCTGAAAAAATAAGTTTTTTAGGAAAAAGAAGACATCAAATGGTAAGTTTGTTTTATTTACAGGTATTTATTTTTTTGTGTTCCCCCTCACTATTTTTAATGGGGGGAGCTAGGTAGGAATTTATTTAATTTCTTTTTGGGTGGGGGTGGTGGCTAGGGGCTTGGCTAATCATCTGGGGGAGGTAACATTTAGCCCTCACCTGCCGCCCATGGGTGGGAGCCGGGGGGAGGACAATAGGTCCACCCCGCCCCCATTTTCATTTAGGGCCCCCACTCGCCGCTCATGGGTGGGGGCCGGGGGGGGGGGAGGACAATAGGTCAACCACCCCATTTTTAATTACGGCCCCCACCGCCCGCTCATGGGTGGTGGCCAGGGGGGGGAGGAAAATAGGTCCCCCCTCATTTTCATTCAGAGCCCCAATGGGTCCCCACCCGGCGCTCATGGGCAGGGGGAGGACAATAGGTTCCCCCACTTTCATTTAGGGCCCCCACCTGCCGCTCATGGGTGTGATGTAGATTAATTTAGAAATAAACAAATATGTTTAAATGTCTATCTGTTCCTGTCCAAATCTGAGATGATTAAATTGCGTATACGCAGAAGTAAGTTCACACTGACACATGGAGTTCAGGTTCAAAGCACTTCAGAAAATTTAATGCCATCTGGTTGGAAAACAGTTATGCAGACCTTTTTAAAGGCAAAATGACATCATCATTGAATATCAGATAATAACAAATAAACCTCATTAATTGGATTAAATGTTATGTGACTATATCAGTGTCCACCCATCAATATTATTAATTGGCTCAGGGGTTTGAGTGACTAGCTAGGTGTCCTCCCACCGGGAGGTGGTATTGTTCTGGATAAGGGTGTGGACAGAAGGCTCAGGCGCCATTTTTCCCAGCATGAGGTTTACTCTGTGGAAAGGGGGGCTTGAGCGTCATTTTACACAGTCAGTGATGTCAGGTCTTGTGGTCAGGTCCAAGGTTCTTTTATGAATAGAACATTTCATTAGTACAGTGTTCTCATGGCCTTGGCTCTGGCCTTGGTTATACTTTGTTGCATGTTACAGGAGATTCAATAATTCCGGAGTCAGCTATGTCTTTATAGAAAATACAGTCTCTGTTCATTGTATTAAATGTTGCTGGGAAATTCTGTCATGTAATGTAGTTTAAGATGGAGAATCTGTCAGGTAATGAGGACAAAATGGAGGGTTTGTTACAGTGTGAGGTTAAAATGGAGTTAGTACAATAATTCAGTACAAGTTCAATAAAGATTTTTAATAATTCTACATCAGGTGGGAGCCGGGAGGGGACGCTAGGGTTTTTTTTTTTTTTTTTTTAACAGTGAGCAGCCACTGTTTAGTAGACATCTATTCACGGCATAGTGAGTAGGGACATTTGGGAGCTCCCTTTTGCTATTATGGGGGTCATAGAGTGAGTGAGGACATGGGGTGGCTTAGGAAGTGGCAGGGAGCTCTCCTCCCTGCCACTTCTCTTTTTACATATTACAATGAGGAAGCTGCACGCCGGTAGCTCCCTCCTTGTAATAAACCGAACAAACAAAGAGGTCTTCGTTCATTCTTTTGAAATTTCTATTCATTTAGTTGTATTTCTGACGAATCAATGAATAGATGAAATTCCCGTTCGAATGCCCAAGTGTTTAACTGGGCATGCGCTGGAATTTCACAGCGCTATCTAGTGGGGGCAGATGACGTGTCCCACAGGGACTTCATCTACTCACACACAGATGACGGCGCCCAGAACCTAGGTCCGGTCAGAAAATAAAGATTAGAAATATAGATTATATAGGAGGCTTAGGGGCATTTGGGAGTGACTAGGGGGACAATTACAATATCTACAGCATACTGTAATGGTGCTTGAAGTGTTCCTTGTGGTAATGGGCCTGATATTTATATTTAATAGTAATGATTGTTAGTAGCATGTTCTTTAACAGCAAGGTGGTACAAAAGGCTGGCCCAAACATTGTCTTCATTCCACATGTATGTAATTAAAGTGCCGGAGCTGTCTACTCACTGCAACCCAATCTGCTCACAGTGAGATCATCAAACTTTACCTCAGTCGACTGCAATGCTTTTATAGAGAAGCATCGCCCCAGAGAGTGACCCCCATAGAGTGAGTGAGGACATGGGGGCTTAGGAAGTGGCGGGGAGCTCTCCTCCCTGCCACTTCTCTTTTTACATATTACAATGACATTACATATTGCAATAATCATTTATTCGTCTTTCTGTGAGATCATCAAACTTTACCTCATTCAACGGCAATGCTTTTATAGAGAAGCATCACCGACATACTGTGCATGCCAAGCAATCGCTGTGATCCACCAATCTGATATCTCTTTATGAAAAGCATTGAATCCAGCATTCACAACTTTGGGCTTAAACTTTTTTGTACGTGCTTGCACCGAATGTAAAGACCTTTGAAAATCAAAGGATTTGGACAATCTCTCCCTATTATATATTGCTTTAAGTCTACAGTCTGCCCCTTTCATTCACATTCTGTTTTGAGACATCTCTTAATATCCTAACATAGCTTCCTGCAGTGTGATAGAGAGTACATATTGCATTAGCCTTGTTAAACTTTACTAATAGTGTATTTTTTACCTTCGTGTCTTATAAAGTCCACTGTTTTTTTCCAGCTGGGCTATTTTTCTTTAGCTAGTGCACATGCTTGCATAACTACTTTAAAGCTAATAGTTATTTCTGGCTTTGTTGCTGCTCTGGTTTATAAAATCTCTCCCTGGCCTTTTCCATGCTTGCTACCTAGGTACTGCTATTGAGATTCCCATTGTGGTTTTTTTTCCCTCCCAATTATTAACATGCTTATAAGCAGGGGTCAAGTCCTGGGGAATAAAGTGTGGGAACTCACTCGAGTTCCACCCTCACCCCACCACCAGAAAAAAACAAAACTTGCATGCATATATAAACACGTACACACACACTCAGGTGCACACACACACGTACACACACATACACTCAGACACACACACACATACACTCAGACACACACTCACAGACACACACTCACAGACACATACACTCACAGACACACACACACACACACACTCCCAGACACATACACACACACACTCCCAGACACATACACACACACACTCCCAGACACATACACACACACAAACTCCCAGACACATACACACACACACTCCCAGACACATACACACACACAAACTCCCAGACACACACACACACTCCCAGACACATACACACACTCCCAGACACATACACAGACACACACACACATCCACTCACAGACACACACACACCCAGACACACACACACCCAGACACACACACACACACACACTCCCAGACACATACACAGACATACACTCACAGACACATACACACTCCCAGACACATACACACTCCCAGACACATACACACTCCCAGACACAGACACACACACTCACACATACATACACTCACACACACTACTAGGGATAATACATTGTACGGAAGGCTCTCTTTAGTTTTGTGAGGTAAACACTGGTAGACTAAACAACCTAGTACACTGCTGAAGATAATACAATAATTTTAAAAATGTGCCATCAAATGGATCTTTTTAGTTCTTAAGCAAAAACGTGATATTCCTCATTGAATGGTTTGTAAAGGTATTCACGTGTCTTTACCTTTAACCTCTGTTTGATATTGCCTAACCCTATTTATTAAGCTACACAGGGGCGGACTGAGAACCCTCAGGGCCCCCGGGCAAAATAAATCAAGGGCCCCCTTACAGGCCCCACCCATACTCCGCAGCAAGCGCCACCCATGTCCCGCCTCCATGCACTGCCTCCAGCCACACCCTACACAATCTTTAGACACAAGGAACAAAAGTGCAATAATCCCTTCAAGGCCCCAGTAGAGACTACAATTGAGGGCTAATGGGCCATGGAGGGGGGTCTTTCTAGCAGAGGCTATCTCAGTGTCCTTTAGAGAGTGTGTTAGAAAGAATACCCTCCAGGCCCTATTAGAGACTACAATGGAGTCTAATAGGCTTGGAAGGGGGTCTTTCTAACAGAGGCCATCTCAGTGTCCCTGCTGGAAACAGTCGCCTCCAGGCCCCAGTAGAGACTACAATTGAGGGCTAATGGGCCATGGAGGGGGGGGGGGGGCATTCTAGCAGAGGCTATCTCAGTGTCCTTTAGAGAGTGTGTTAGAAATAATTTCCTCCAGGTCCCATTAGAGACTACAATGGAGTCTAATGGGGCCTGGAGGGGGGTCTCTCCAACACTCTGGTTCCTATTCACAATATAGCAACACAACATAGCTCGCTGATACCTAGGCCAAGTTGGCTCCTCTTACCTTAATTACTGTTGCTGGCTGGCAATCTGTGGGCTTGCTGGAAGACTGTGGGCTTACTGGCTGCGGCTGGCAGGCTGTGGGCTTGCTGGCAGGCTGTGGGCTTACTGGCTGCGGCTGGCAGGCTGTGGGCTTGCTGGCAGGCTGTGGGCTTGCTGGCTACTGCCGGCAGGCTGTGGGCTTGCTGGCTGCGGCTGGCAGGCTGTGGCTTGCTGGCTGGCAGGCTGTGGCTTGCTGGCTTTAAGCCTAACTGGTGGCCTGTGGGCTGGCTGGCTACTGGCCGGCCTGTGGGCTGGCTGGCTACTGGCCAGCCTGTGGGCTGGCTGGCTGGCCGGCCTGTGGGCTGGCTGGCTTGCTGGCTTCTGGGGCACTCGTAGATTATTTAAAGAAATAATCCATGCACAATAACCACTACTGCTCTGTGTAGTTGTTATGGTGCCAGGAGGGCCGGGCCCCCCTCCTAGAGTAAGTAGTCAAACCGTTTAAGAACAGTTTGACAACTTACCTGGGGTCTGCTGGGATATGAGGCTGTAGTAGGGTATAGGAGCAGTGGTGCAATGTGTAAGGGGTGCAGTGTGTGTGTGAAAGGTTCAGTGTGTGTGAGGGGGTGTAGTGTGTGAATGTGTAGGGTGTGTGGGGCAATGTGTGTACGAGGGGGCTGTGTATGTGTGTGGCAATGTTAGTATTGGGGGCTGTGTGTGTATGGGTGGGCAGTGTATGTGTGTGTGTGTGAGGCAATGTGTGTAAATGTGTATGGTCTGTGTGGGGGCAGTGTGTGTGTGTATGGGGGGCAGTGTGTGAATGTGTATGGTGTGTGGGGGCAGTGTGTTTATTGGGCTAGAGTTCACTCTCACCACTGCGACCACCAGGAATACCTGGTGGTCACAGTGTTGAGAGTGAACTCTAGCCCGTAGCTCCAGGGCTAGAGTTTACTCTTGCAAGAGCCGTAACGTTGCCGTGGTAACCGCGGCAACGATCTGTGCTCGCGCAAGAAGGACCCAGAGGAGCTGCAGGCTGAGCTCCCGGGTCCTCTCTTCCTCCCTCCCCTGCAGGCTGCCCGCACGGTGCATGCGGACAGGGAAGGGGGCAATTGCCCTCCTCTTACTCCCCCCTCCCCTTTTCTTACTCCCACTCTCTTCTTACCCCCCTTCTTACTCCCCCCCTCTTCTTACTCCCCCCGCCCCCTCTTCTTACTCCCCCCGCCCTCTCTTCTTACTCCCCCCTCTTCCCTCTCTTCTTACTCCCCCCTCTTCCCTCTCTTTTTACTCCCCCTCCCCCTCTTCTTACTCCCCCTTCCTCTTTTACTCCCCCCTCCCCCTCTTCTTACCCCCTTCTTACTCCCCTCTCCCTTCTTACTCCCCCCTCTCTTCTTGCTCCCCCCTCTCTTCTTGCCCCCTCTTTCTCTTCTTACTCCCCTCCCCCTCTTTTTACCCCCTCCCTTTTTTTACCCTCCCTCCCCCTCTTTTTACCCTCCCTCCCCCTCTTTTTACCCTCCCTCCCTCTCTTCTTACCCCCCCTCCCTCTCTTCTTACCCCCCTCCCTCTCTTCTTACCCCCTCCCTCTCTTCTTACCCCCTCCCTCTCTTCTTACCCCCCCTCTCTTCTTACCCCCCTCCCTCTCTTCTTACCCCCCTCCCTCTCTCTTCTTACCCCCCTCCCTCTCTCTTCTTACCCCCTCCCTCTCTATTCTTACCCCCCTCTCTTTTACCCCCCCTCTCTTTTAACCCCCCCTCTCTTTTAACCCCCCCTCTCTTTTAACTCCCCCCTCTCTTTTAACCCCCCCTCTCTCTTTTAACCCCCTCTCTCTTTTAACCCCCTCTCTCTTTTATACCCCCTCTCTCTTTTATACCCCCCTCTCTCTTTTAACCCTCCCTCTCTCTTTTACCCCCCTCCCTCTCTCTTTTAACCCCCCTCTCTCTCTTTTAACCCACCCCTCTCTCTCTTTTTTAACCCCCCCTCTCTCTCTCTTAACCCCTCTCTCTTAACCCCCCTCTCTCTCTCTCTTAAACCCCCCTCTCTCTCTTTTAACCCCCACCCTCCCTCTCTTTTAACCCCCCCTCTCTCTTTTAACCCCCCCTCTCTTTTAACCCTCCCTCTCTCTTTTAACCCTCCCTCTCTCTTTTAACCCCCCCTCTCTCTTTTAACCCCCCTCTCTCTTTTAACCCCCCTCTCTCTTTTAACCCTCCCTCTCTCTTTTAAACCCCCCTCTCTCTTTTAACCCTCCCTCTCTTTTAAACCCCCCTCTCTCTCTTTTAACCCCCCCCTCTCTTTTAACCCCCCTCTCTCTCTTTTAACCCCCACCCTCCCTCTCTCTTTTAACCCCCACCCTCCCTCTTTAACCCCCCCCTCTCTCTCTTTTAATCCCCTCACCCCCTCCCCTGTAGCGTGGCCGAGCGGATTTCCGGTCCGCGGTGCCCGGCCGGAGTGATAGGAAGGTGCACACTGTGCACCTTCCTGTCAGTCCGGCCGGGTACAGGAAACAGAAACTTCTGTTCCGCGCGGAACAGAAGTTTCTGTTTCCTGTACCCGGCCGGACTGACAGGAAGGTGCACACTCAGTGTGCACCTTCCTATCACTCCGGCCGGCACCGCGGACGGGAAAGCCGCTCGGCCACGCTACAGGGGAGTGAGGTGACAAGCTGCAGCCGCCTGAGCGCTCGCTCAGGCGGCTGCAGCATTTAAAGGGGCGGCCGGGCCCCCTGATGGCGGGCCCCCCTCCCGGCCGGGCCCTCGGACCATGTCCGAAGTGCCCGACCGGTCAGTCCGCCCCTGAAGCTACAGACAGCCTGCCGAGCAGTTTACGTTACCAGGTCCAGATTTCCGTTTAGCTAGACCAGCCACATGCCCAGGTTGTCACTTTCCAAGGAAGAGCAAGAAACAAGTAGGACATGTGTTGAGACACCACCCATATTTGGACTGATACCGTTGACCATATCTTACATGTTTTTTGTAATTCTCCTTTATTTTTATACACCACACAGAACCCCACCCATCCCAACCCAAAAACTTTCACACACACACACATACACTGACACACACACTCCCAGACACATACACAGACACACACATACACTCACAGACACATACACACTCCCAGACACACAGACACACACACACACTCCCAGACACACACACACACACACACACACACACACATACACATACACACTCCCAGACACACAGACACACACACACACTCCCAGACACACACACACACACACATACACTCACACATACAACCATACACACTCCCAGACACATACACAGACACAGACACACACACATACACATACACTCAGATACATACACAAAAATTATTTGTATTTTTTTTTTTTTCAATTTAGAAATGTCCACCCAGACTCCCTACCTGGAGAACTGGCGTGGACCTGTCCCTGGGGTCCAGTGGGGCTTCAGTGCAGCCGGCTCTTGTCTTGCTGTCAGACGCGGCGAGGGAGCTGTGTCCTCTCTGCTCCCTCTCGCCGCGCGGGCTGTCTGCTGATGCCGGGAGCCGGAAATGACGTCATATTCCAGCTCCCAGCATCAGCAAACGGCGCGGCGAGAGGGAGCAGAGAGGACACAGCTCCCTCGCCGCGTCTGACAGCAAGACAAGAGCCGGCCGGGGGTCCTTCAGGTGGCCATTAGGCCACCTCTTGGACCCCCCATGACAGGGGGAACACGGGGACATTTGGGGGCGGCATTTTTTGCCGCCCCCTGAGTGCCTGCAGGACCATAAACGGGAACGGCGTTCCTGCACTAAAAAAAGTGCAGGAACGCCGTTCCCACGCGTTCCTGCAGGACTCGAGCCCTGCTTATAAGAAACTAAGCTTTTTGTGGTATCACCCAAATTACCAAACGATATTTTCCCATTCCTAAATCAAGGATTTTAAAATGTAGCAACTTGGTTATGTTTTCTGCAATTTTATATTTTATGGTACAGGTAATTCTAACTTTAATTCTGTCCTTCTAACATGAGCTAATTTATCCTAGTTAAACAGTAGGATGTTTTCTATATCCCATCACCTGATAACCCCTTTACATCTCCTCTGGATGAATACTTAAAGCGGCACTGTCATGGCCGAATCCCTTTTTGTTTTTACCCACATCCCGACTCCACTACATCTAATTGACCCCATAGTCACCCCCAAAGGCCCTTAAGCCCCCCATATTACCTAGTTTTTAAACTTTATTTTCTGCCCAGACCTCCATCTTTGTGTGGGTAGATGAAGTCCCTGTGGGAAACGTCATCTGCCCAGACTAGATAGCGCTGTGAAATTCCTGTGCATGCCCAGTTAAACACTTGGGCATGCGAACGGGAATTTCATGTATTCATTCATTCGTCAGCTCCCTCCTTGTAAAATGTAAAAATAGAAGCAGCTTGGAGCAGTGCTCCCCTCCACTTCCTAAGCCTCCTCCCCCACCCCCCCATGTCCTCCCTCACTCTATGGGGGTCAATATGATCCCCTCAGCCCCCACCCCTGAGCAGTCCTAAATGAAAATGTTCCCCCCCAAGGCGACTAGGGGTCCCCAAGCCCCTAGTCACCCCCCCCACCCAAAACAAAATTTAATAAACGCCTACCTACCCACCTCGCTCAATAGTGAGGGGGGAACAAAAGAACTAAGTACCTGTAAAAAAAAACAAAAAAACATTTAATGTCTTTTTTCTAAAATCTTAATTTTTAAACCCCCAAAACAGCCAAATAAAAACCATAATACTCGTCGAATTTGTAAAAAATAAAATAAAAAAAACAGAGCACAAAAAAAAACTCGACGAAAAAGAATAAAACCTGAATAAAACCTGACGCTAAAAAATAAATCTCTTTGCACGGCGCAGACTGAGCTCCGCAGGGCGGGGAAATGCTTATAAAGCCTTCCAACGCCCTGCAATTTGACTCTGAGCACTCTGATTGGTTGGCTTGGAATCCAACCAACCAGAGTGCTAGTCATTTTACACAGCGTGGGAAAGTTCTTTGTAATTTTCCCACGCTGTGTAAAATGACACAGAGCACTCTGATTGGTTGGATTTATAGCCAACCAGTCAGGGTGCTGTGACAGGTAAATGTAGAGACTTACCTGTCAGTCTATTCATTTACCTGTCAGAGCACTCTGGTTGGCTTAAACCAATCTTTAGTTTAATAGATCATGCCCCTGCGCACTCACTGCTCAATTCTCTGCCACTTAGGAGTTTTTGTTTCCGTTAATGAAGTCCTAACCACACCTCCCCTGGCTGTAACTCACAAACCTGCATGAGAATTTTTTTTCATTTTCAATCAACACAATGTGTTCACTGTAGAAGAGCTTATCTCCTGCTCTGTTAGTTCAACTTTAATCAGACACAGGAGGCTGTCGCAGGGTTTAGCAAGCTTTTAATGGAGCAGTAAATAAGTAATTCTAAATTAGACAGACTGTGCAATAAAAGAAGTTTAAACATTAGATCCCATTTTACAGAAGGTTTGCGGGAGACTGTGTAGGTCAAATGCAGGATGATGTGATTATGGCTGCATAACCAAAGTGATTTAGCTCCTAAATGGCAGATAATGGAGTAGTTAAACTGCAGGGGCATAATCTATACACCAAAACCACTCCATTAAGCTAAAGTTGTTTTGGTGCTTTTAGTGTCCATTTAACCCCTTAAATCCGGAGGACGTACTATTACGCCCTGCAGGAACCGGCTCTAAACGCCGGCGGGCGTAATAGTACGTCCTCGCCATAATGGCCGCCCACGTGGCCGGCGCTAATCGCCCGCTGCAGATCGCGGTCGGGGAGATGCCTGCCCCCCCAGGCAACCCCCCCTGTGGCCGGTGACCGCGATCTGCAGTCTCTGATCGCAGTGACAGGCTGTCACTGCGACCAGTATTCAGCATGTGTCAGCCGATTTCAAATCGGCTGACACATGCGGCCGGCGGCTTTCCCCTTCTGCAGATCGCGGTCGGGGGACTTACCTGGCCCCCCAGGCAGTCCCCCTGGGGTCAGTGACCGCGATCTGCTAAGTCTGAGATCGCAGTGACAGGCTGTCACTGCGATCTCAGAGCTCTCTGATCGCAGTGACAGCCTGTCACTGCGATCTCAGAGCGCTCTGTTCGCAGTGACAGCCTGTCACTGCGATCAGTGTTACATGTGTCAGCCTATTGGCTGACACATGTAACTGGCACAGTGATCCCCCTGCAGATTGGAAGGGGGGAGTGCTTGTACCACCCAGGCACTCCCCCCAGTGGTCAATTACCCAATCTGCAGGAGGTGATCACAGTGACAGGCAGTCACTGTGATCACTGATCCTGTGTGTCAGCCAGTGATGTGAAATCACTGGCTGACACTGTCTCTGCCCCCTGTCCTGTAATAAAAATAAAATATTAGTTAAAAAAAGAAATAAAAAAAATGACAGTTACAAATAAAATATACTTAGATCATATATATTATATATATATGATCTAAGTATATATATATATATATATATACACATACACACACATTTACACATACACGACGTGTATTTAAATATTAATATATATATATATATATATATTAATATCAAATTACACGTAGACTGATACTGATTAAATATATATATAATTATTGTTATATATATATTTATAAATAATATAAAAAAAATATGTAAATACGTAAAAAAAAAAAAATAATAAATAATTAAAAATAAAATATTAAAAAATATATAGATGTGTTTTATTTCGTTCTAACTGTATTGTGATATTAATATATATATATTTATCAAAATACACGTAGAACGAAATAATATATATATCTATATACATAAATATATACGTATATATCACTATATATATACCTATATATAAATAAAAATATTAAAAAAAAAATATATATATATATATATATATATATATACACATATGTATATATATACATATATTAATTCTACACATATATTTATGTAATAATTTTACATAATTAGGTATCCTAATTAATTACAATTAGCGGGACCTGCCTGACCACCCATGCCGAAAGTATAGGGAATTTAATTTGCTAGCACTATATTTAACCCTATAACTTTCCAAGACACCATAAAACCTGTACATGGGGGGTACTGTTTTACTCGGGAGACTTCGCTGAACACAAATATTAGTGTTTCAAAACAGTAAAATGTATTACAACCATGATATCGCCAGTAAAAGTGACGTTTTTTGCATTTTTCACGCACAAACAGCACTTACAGGGACGATATTATTGCTGCAATACTTTTTACTGTTTTGAAACACAAATATTTGTGTTCAGCGAAGTCTCCTGAGTACAACAGTACCCCTCATGTACAGGTTTTATGGTGTTTTCAAAAATTACAGCGTCAAATATAATGCTTGTGTTTAATTTTTTTCACATTAAAATTCGCCAGATTGCTTACGTTGCCTTTATGACCCTATGGTAGCCCAAGAATGAAAATTACCCCTATGATGGCATACCATTTGCAATAGTAGACAACCAGTCTTTTTTAGTAGCCACTTAGTCACAAACACTGGCCAAAATTGGCGTTTTTTGCATTTTTCACACACAAACAAATACGAACGCTAACTTTGGCCAGTGTTTGTGACCAAATGGCTACTAAAAAAGACTGGACATCGCTTATTTGCAATACCTTGGGTCGTCTACTATTGCAAATGGTATGCCATTATGGGTGTAAATTTATTTCCTGGGCTACTATACAGTCTCAAAGGCAACGTAACCAATCTGGCGAATTTCAATTTCAAATGTAACACGCTATATTTGACCCTGTAACTTCCCAAAACACCATAAAACCTGTACATAGGGGGTACTGTTTTACACGTGAGACTTTGCTGAATACAAATATGTGTATTTTATTGCAGTAAAAGCAAACAGTATTATGACATTAACAGTTAAAATGTCATGTAGAACGAAAAAAATAAAAAAAAATCTTATTTTCTCCCATTTTTTTCATATTAAATTATGTTTCATAGCTAAATATTTGATATTAAATGAAAGCCCTGTTTCCCCTGAATAAAATGATATATAATAAGGGGGGGTGCATTTAATATGAAAGAGGTGAATTACGGTTGGACAGACATATAGCGCAAATGCCAGGTTTTGTTTACGTTTTGTTTCGTTCACAACTTGTACATTTGGCTGCGGTGTTAAGGGGTTAAGCACTCCTGAAGGAATGCCCAAGCATTCATTTAAATGATATTTGGAAACAAGAAAGGAAATATTCGAGATGGAGCAAGTCTATCTCAAAAAATTCCCAATGGGTTACAGAGATATCAGAAGGGCATGAACCCCATATGTGTTAAACGAAAAAAGACTAAAGTGAAATTGGGTGTTCCATTACAGTTGGAAAAAAAATGGACCCCTGTTTCACTAAAAGATATCTCTAGAATAAATTGAATAAATGTACGGTATAACCTTTATTTGGCCGCTTACGGACAACACAAAAAACAAGTGAAGTAGGCGTTTGCCGGTTTTTTATTTTAACACTGAGTAATGCAAACGGCTATTCTAGATTGGGGGATTTAACTTCATAGAAACCTTTTTCAACTGGACGTTCAGGCATATTGCAGTACCAGACTGCCTGCACGTTAGTGTGTGTTACAGTAGCACTTAGGGATAAGGGGAGACAGATCGAGATGTGCTTTGGAGCCAGCCCAGCACCAGGTCTACACCCTTTCAGTGCTGGATGTAGCAGCAGTACTGAAGGCTGATAGGAGACAGAACGAGATACTCCTCTTAACAGCAGTATTAGTGCAAACCTTTTCAGTACTAGATGCCTTTGAAACAGCTACTCTCCTAAGTTAGTTAGATAGCTATCTCTATCAGCGTTAGGCTGCCTCGAAGCAGCAGTGTGTGAGGAATCTACTTTTGAGCTAATAACAAGGTGGTTTATATGGTTAAGTGGCTTTTATATCTGAGAAATATTGGGGTGGTTGGCGAGTATCAGTCTGTGTATGGGATCTGTATGCCTAACCAGTTACTATTACTTACTCTTAGAAACGTCTTGCTATACCAATCCCTTCACCCTCAACCTATACCTTTGTACTATATACCCCTATCGCTTGTTCTGAGACACCCCCCCTCACTACTGTTTCGACCCAGTGAAGTACCATATATCCACTATCAAATGTATCTCCCGTTTACTGTATACTATTACAAGGAGAACTTTGGATATTAGACGGTACTCACTGGCGTATTCTGTGTGGTTGTGTATATGTATATATACATAGGGGCTGCTATTACGGTCTTCATTGACCAAACAGTCTCCTATGTACTACTATTGATTCTAACAAATAATAGTATTGATATACAACTCATCTCAGCCTGACGGTGCAATCCCACCTCTATAGCCGAGATACCTATAAAAGTCTTACAGACTGTGGATATCTAGTTCTAGAGGAATTTGGTGTATGTGATATCTGACTTAATCTATACCGTACTATATATTGTACTCTATACTCTAATTACAATTCAGATATCACTGCCATTTCCATTACCTGTGGACAATATCCATACTGCATTTACTCAGTTTTTAATTCACTTGTATTTTCACGAGTGTGTCACTATTACTTCACTTGTTTTTTGTGTTGTCCGTAAGCGGCCAAATAAAGGTTATACCGTACATTTATTCAATTTATTCTAGAGATATCTTTTAGTGAAACAGGGGTCCATTTTTTTTCCAACTGTAATGGAACACCCAATTTCACTTTAGTCTTTTTTCGTTTAAATGATATTTATCGACATGTTAAAAGAGCTAAAATGGCTATCGCTGGAATCCATGCACCCTTAATCTTTCAAGCCTTGTGTTTGAGTTTTTCTGGGAAGCTCACACCCTACCTGAGTAGAATGCTCTTCCCAGCTGTTCCCACCTCCTATAACCTCCGATCCAGTACCTACACTTTATTTAGTCTACCTCAACACAAAAAGAAAGCGTCTCGATCCTCATTTTCCTATAGAGCACTGCAATCATGGAACGACCTCCCGCATACTTTCAAATATTCCCCATGCCTAAAAGCCTTTAAGAGATCCCTTTCTACATATCTCAAAACAGAATGCTCAATGACTGTCATGGTTGATTATAAACCATATTTACTTGAATCTAACACGCCATCAAATTTAATGCGACCTCAATTTTTGAAACCTGGAAGCTGAAAATTTGAATGGGCATTTATACTACTATACAACATTGTGCTACTATGAAAAAGTTTATTGCCATGTACCATAGTAACATTGATGGCATTTCAATTTTAGTGATACATGTTAAGTCTATTCTTTTTTTTTTTTTTGAAACTTGAAGTTTATTGAATTTTCCACGAGTCGTGGTAACGGGGGGAGGGATACAGAAGAGAAGAGGGGAGGGGGGGGGGGAAGGGAAGGCATACGTTCACTTTACATTGTACGTTACATATTTTACAGTTAGTGATTACATTCCCAGCATAATATTTCAAACCGCTTGCCCTGGTATGTTGTGGTACCCAACCGACAATTGCGTGCCTATAGGGATTGCGGTGACTTAAGTAATTTCTGCTGAGTCCGCCTTGTCTGTCTCGCTGCTACCTGGCATAGTTTGTTAGGTACCAAGTGGATAGCTGTCTAGTGTCCAGCCTATGTCTATGGAACGTCTATGTCTGTTGCGTGTCATTACAAAGCAGTGTTAACTCGGGGTAGATCGTGTGTCCGCCCTCCATGATCTCCACATTTCCCATGCGTCTGTGTGTTTATGTTGGTTCGTTTGTGTCGCAGAGTAATGGGTTTCATATATGAGTTGCTTGTCAATGTCTTGTATGAGCTGAAGGGTTTTCGGTGTAGTAGGGGATTTCCAGGCTCTCGCTATGACCCTCTGTGCCGTCAATAGAATGTGATATATCAATTTTTTAGTTGCGGTAGGTAAGTCGGTTGGTATGTCTAGTAGCAAAAAGGTCAGGGGGTCTAAGGCCAGTTCGACCTTGGTGGATTGTTTTATGATTAGTTTTATTTCCTCCCAGTACCTTACCAGCTTTGGGCATCGCCACCAGATATGGAGGACGGAGCCTACGTCTCTGGTGCATCGCCAGCAAGTCGGGGATGTATTGGGGAACACTCTGTGCAGGCGGGTTGGCACCATGTACCACCTATATATTGTTTTAAAATATTGTTCAACCAGTGGGGCTGACTTCACCAGTTTCCTTACTGATGTCACTATGTGTGACCATGTATCGTCTGTGATGTTATTGTTCGTGTCTGCAGCCCATTGTTGTGCCTGAGTGGAGCTGTGGAGCGGCTGGTAGGGCTGAATACTTTTGTAGCATTCAGATAGTGGTTTGAGAGTTTGAGGGAGTACCCCTGTGATTCCCGTGTGTTCCCAGATCGTTGTTTTCCCTTTTGGGGGTTGCTCATGTGGTTTGTCTTTAGTCTGTTTGTGGAGAAAGGATTGTAGTTGGATGTATGAATAGTGGGAGGAGGGAGGTATCTCGTATTTGCTGCATAGTGTCGAGAACGGCAATAATTTACCACCTTTGCATAAATGCGTCAAGTGAGTGGCTCCCCTGTCTCTCCAAGGTGCTGCGTGGAATGTGGGGATGCAGTACGGGATTGCGTCAATAGGGGTAGCTAACGGTAGTGGATGTTGCGATTCGAAGTGCATTCTATATTTGTCCCAAGTTTTAAAGGCTAAGCTGAGCTGTGTCGGCATGGACGGGATTACTGGTCTGAGGGGCTTAGGGAGCCATAGTATTCTAGATACCCGGAAGGGGGTCATGGTTTGGTTCTCCATAAGTACCCATTGGGGTTGGTCTGACCCTTTAAGATGCGTTAATAGTGATGCCAGTATTGCTGCTTGATAATACGACTTAATGTGGGGGAACGCCATCCCCCCTTTTTTTGCGGGTGCCATTAGTATTTTTTGGGATATTCTCGCCCGTCCCGTTCCCCACACAAATTGTATCAACTTGGTTTGCACATTTTTAAAATAGGAATTTGGCACTTGCCATGGCAGGTTCCTGAACAGGTACTGAAGCTTGGGCAATATCGTCGTTTTAATTGCTATGATACGCTCTGTCCAGGACAGAAAAAGATTTCCCCAGCCCTTCAGAGTTTCGGTGCAGTCCCTCCAGACCCTAATGTAGTTGGAGGGGAGCATATCTTGAGGGTTTTTAGTAAATGTCAGGCCCAGATATTTTATGTTGTCCGTCCTCCATTCAAATACGTATTCCCTCTTAAGTCTCGCTTGTACATTTGGGTCTAGTCTCAAGCCCAGTGCTTGTGTTTTAGTAGTATTGAGGGAATAGTAGGACAACGCCCCGTATTCATTAATGAGTTGCATAATATGGGGTAATGATTTTATTGGATTTGTAGTGTACAGTAAAATATCGTCCGCAAAGGCACTGATTTTAACCTGCCGTCCGTGCCAGTCCACTCCCTCTATCTCTTGATGGGTTCTAATTGCAGTGAGTAAAGGCTCTAAGGCGAGCACGTAAAGCAGGGGTGACAAAGGGCACCCCTGTCTCGTGCCGTTGGTAATATCGAATGGTGTGGACATGAAGCCAGCCTGCAGGACTTGGGCTGTGGGGCGGGAGTACAAGGCAAATATTTGCTTGATGAATTGCTGCGGGAACCCAAACCTTTCCAATACCCGGCGGAGGAAGAGCCAGCCCAGGCGGTCAAAGGCTTTTTCGGCGTCTAGGGCCAAGAGTAGACCACCGGGACCAGCTCCCCTCATTCTTTCCAGAATTAGGGACAATTTTCTGTTATTATCTGTCCCTTGTCTCCCCAGTACGAACCCAGTTTGGTCGTCATTTAACAGTGTTGGGAGTAGTTTGTTCATCCTGGTGGCTAGTATCTTGGCGTAGATCTTAGCATCAGAATTCAACAGTGATATGGGTCTGAAGTTTTTGCATTGGTCTGGGGGTTTTCCTGGCTTGGGTAGGGTCACTATCGTGGCTAGAAGCATCTCAGGGGGGAGTTGACCCGTGTCTGTTGCCGACCTGAACGTCCGCTCCAGCCACGGAGCCAATATGTCTGCGAATGTTTTATAATACGAATTAGAGAGGCCATCCGCCCCGGGGGATTTCCCCACTGGTAGCTGTTGGATTGTGTTTAGAATTTCATTTAGTGTGATCGGTTCAATTAATGTCGAAAGTTGTGCCTGGTCTAGCTGTGGTAAGGGGAGTCTTGCCAGGTACGTTTTAATCAAGTTGTCGTCTAGAGGAGCTGTTCCGGGACGTTGTCCTAAGTTATAAAGATCTGCATAGTATTTTGCAAATTCTTGAGAGATATCTAGGGGGTTTTGGATCTTTTTGTTGTCTGTGGTGTGTATGAAGGGTATTTTGGATTGGGCTAGCTTTGTTTTTAGCCGATTGGCTAGGTATTTAGTTGCTTTCCCACTGTGGTGGTAAGACGTTGCCCTCAGTTTTTGCAAACAGTATGCAGTTTTCGCTGCATTCAGTTCTATGAGTTGGATATTTAATGTTTGTATTTGTTCTAATAGGGCTGGGGACGGGTTAAGTTTATTTTGGGATGTCGCTATTGCCAGTAGCTTTTGGCATTCTAGTAAGGTTTTCTGTCTGTTCTTTTTGAGGTAAGAGGAGCGCCTAATGAAAATTCCCCTCACGACAGCTTTATGTGCTAGCCATACATGTTGGTCCGACACCTCCCCGTTAGAATTCTCTTTAAAGTAATTCGCCAAGTCTTTATGTACCTGTGACGTGAAAGTGCGGTCGTGTAAGAGCGACTCATTCATTCGCCAAGTTCCTCTTCCTTTAAATTGGAAAGAGTCAAATAGGGTTAGGTAAACTGGGCTATGGTCCGACCAAGTTATTTCCCCAATGTTACAGCTAGAGACTTGTGCCAATGTTTGTTGGTCTACGTAGAAGGTGTCGATCCTTGTGTAAGTGTTGTGAACTTTCGAGTGAAACGTGTAGTCACGCTCCCCTGCATGAAGCACCCTCCAGCTGTCGTATATATTGTGTAGTATGATTTTTTTTGAGAGTGATTTACATATGGAGACCATCTGCCCCCGTCTTACACCTTGTGGGAGCGCTGTCGTGTCTTCCTCTGGCGAAGTGATAAAATTAAAGTCGCCGCAGAGGATCAGCCCCCCTAATTTGATCAGTTCAATCTTTTGCATGAGACGGTGAAGGAAGGTCTCTGCCCCTGTATTGGGGAAGTACGCCGAGACCAGGGTGTACTGAGTATTATTAAAGAGACCCACCAGCACGATGAACCTGCCCTGTGGGTCTATTAGTTTTCGTTGCTCAATAAATGCTACATCCTTGTGTATTAAAATGGATGTTCCCTTCGTTTTACTTGCGGACAGCGCATGGTATTGATTGGGGAAGTATTTAGTGTATAATTCAGGTGTCTTAGCGTTTTGGAGATGCGTCTCCTGGATACAAGCAATATCTATCCCTTTAGATCTAAGTTCTTGCAATAAAAGGCGTCTCTTGCCTGGTGTGTTTAGACCTTTTACGTTATAGGTGACCAGTTTCATGTTGGGGTAAAGGTGTTATCTGTGCTAATTTTGTGCCTCCATGGTTTCTTTAAGTGTGCCCTGTGTTTCGTGGCGGTTTTGAGCGCCCAACTTTGGTTTTGAATAGAGGAATGCATTTTCTTGGGGTGTAACAAGTTACTAGTGTGCCGAGAGTGAGGGGTGTAGGGAGGGGTCAGAGCAATCAATGGGTGGTGTACCCAGACGGGCTCCCATACTCGGGGCCGCGATCCGCCACCTAACCAGTAGGTGCGGGTAGTGGGGGGGGTGCAGGTGATGCCTATTAATAACTTAGTCATTCACCTAGGGGCCTCAGAGCAATTTTAACAGTAGAACATACATTTTAACCAAACAATTATTATTCAAAACAAATATTAAGTTTACAGGCCAAGAGCCCACATCTTTTGACCTCTTAATTGAGATAAATGACAAGGTCCCTGTGCACAGTTCATGCCCTTTTGCGATATCTGTTGTGTGTGGGGCAGAGTCGAAGTCTAACCAGCTGCGATAGCTGCCAATGTCCCGGGCTTAATGGCTATATGACCATAATCAGTCCGAACTTGTGCTGTGCATTGAGGGTAAAAAGTTCTGTTGAGGTTTAGCAGAGTCTAGGGTTGTCATGTTGTTTAGGTGTGCGTGTGTTTGTGTAATATAGTTACGTATATCTCGAGCTCTTCACTGTGAGGACCATTCTGGCGACATTCTTGGAACTTTCGTCGGTTTTTCAGGTCCACCGGGTGGCAGCGGCAGTCCCCCGTCCTTCAGTTTACGAATGCCTTGTGGTAGATCAGCGACCATGTGGACCGCACCTTGATGTGAGATGAGGAGTTTAGCAGGATATCCCCAGCGATAGCTTACATTTTGTTCTCTCAGGGTCGTGGTGATGGGCGACATCGATTTCCTGAAGTGCAGGGTTTCTGCTGACAAGTCCGCAAAGATTTTGATAGCTTTATATTCGTCAGGCATGCCTGCCGTTCTGCTGGCTTTCATGATTCGGTCTTTGGCGTGAAAGAAGTGAATTCTAGCGATCACATCCCTTGCTGCTGTAGGCGGTAGATGTTTAGGCCTGTGCAGTCTGTGCGCTCTATCGATTATAAGTTGGTCAGGGTGGATTTCTGGAGTGAGAGCTTGGAACATGTCGGACAGATAGTTATGAAGGTCAGCTGTCTGGACAGATTCTGGGATGCCTCGGAACCTGAGGTTGTTTCTCCTCGCTCTGTCTTCCATATCTGCCAATTTGAGTCTGTGTGCTTCCACAATGTTGTCCAGTTCTTGGAGTTTGTCCGCCAGGCTGTTATGGGCTACAGCATGTTCGTCCAGTTTTGTTTCGAGTAATGCGGTGCGGTTACCGATCTCTTGCACCTCTTTATGCAATTCAGCTTTCAGCTCCTGAAGTTGCTTCTTCATGTTGTTTTGTATATTGGTAGTGAACTCTTCCATCATCTCCCTTATGCCTCCCATTGTTAGGGGCTGTTCGTCTGGTGCACGAGAGGGTGATGTGTGCGGTGAGGGGGAAGTTTCCCGCCTTTCTTGGGCGTCGCCATCTTGTGCAGGCTCCTGATTCTCCCTCAATCTGGAGGCCGCAGTTTTTGTTAAGAAGAATGAAGCTCTGTCAGTTTTACCCGGTTTATTTTTCTGTCTGTGCGACATGGTGGTTGTTTCCCCCGTCAGTATATGTATTTGTAGATGGTTTTGCGCTCAGTGTGCCGTTTATTTTTGCTCTTTTGGTCTCTATAAGTCGGAGCTGGTCTTACATGCGTCCGCTCAGCTCCAGCAGCAGGCCACGCCCCCAGTCTATTCTTTTTTTAAGAACTCCAGTTTGAATTTGTGAGTATAAATTTGTGTGTTTGAATTCACCGGTTTTAATTTGCCAAATGTAATTCGTCTCAAAATTTCGAATGTAATGCGCCATCGAATCTAATGCGCATTCAAAACTTGGAACTTTTATTTTCCAAAAAAAGATGTGCATTAGATTCAAATAAATACGATATTTTTTTACCTGTTCTATCTTGAAGTTTGTATATGTGTGTATTATTATTGTTTTGGGATTTTATTGTAACAATGCAATGTTTTGTGGACCCAGGGCATACTTGAAAACAAGAGAACTCTCAATGTATACTTCCTGGTAAAATATTTTATAAATACATAAATATTTCTCTGTATATTCCTTAGTGAGTCCTGCAAAGTTGTTCAGAACATGGTGTGTTTTTTTTTGTTTTGCTTTTTTTAAACCTACCTGCACAGTACAATGCTCCCAAGTTAACAATTCAGTAGTGTTTACTAGGGTTGGTAACTGTTCTAAAAGGCTAGTTGCTTGGTGTCTATTTGTTTACAGGACTCAGAAGTGGATGGGGAGCAGTGATCTTTCTGGGAATTCATTTAAACCATTACACCATAACTACCATGGTAGCTATAATACACCATAAGCCTATGAGGAAATGAGCGACGCTGGAGGTCCTCACACAGCGTGAGGACGTCCAGCAACGCTCTAGCACAGATAATCTGTGCTATGAAGGAGGAAGTGACCTCTAGTGGCTGTCTAGTAGACAGCCACTAGAGGTGGAGTTAACCCTGCAAGGTAATTATTGCAGTTTTAAAAAAAAAACTGCAATAATTACACTTGCAGGGTTAAGGGTATTGGGAGTTGGCACCGAGACCTCTCCAATGAGCAGAAGTGGTCTGGGTGCCTGGAGTGTCCCTTTAATCTATAAGTGTCAGGATTACAAGTTGATCCAGCACACCCAGGAATAAGGATAACGTATAACCGGACCTTAGAATGGCTGGACTTAACGTCTCCAAGAATGAGCAAGAGGAGAACTGGGCCTAAATACCCCTCCTGTGTATCTGATTTGCTGTAACCGACCTTTGACCTCCATTTGCATAATTGCTGCTCAGCACAAACCCTCCTGTGGATTTGATTGCTGCTCGGCACAACTTTTCCTGTCAGGACAGTAATGTTGCTTGGCACAACTTTTCCTGTCAGGACAGTAAACGCCATTAACCACATTTTTATGTGTGAATGAATACGTGACAATAAGTGAGATATTGACAGAAGGCAGATAGAGAACCTATAAACAATATTATAGGCATACATAAACAGGGAAAACAGAAATCAAGCGTTAGGCAGTATGCCCCTGACAGGTTATTAACAAGATATAATTAGATAGTAGAGAAAACCTATAGAGGAAATTATAGAGGGACAAGACAAACAGAACAGAATAGAACTGAAAGGTTTCAGAATTGCAAGTTAAATAGATGTTTAAATAATCAGCCCCCAGTTTCAGAAGGAGTACTTCTGGTTAGTAGTATAGATTAGGTTGATATAAAGCAGGTTGGTAAAGTAGTTCGGGTTGGTATAAAGCAGGTTGGTAACCTTAAGCAGGTTGGTAGTATAGATTAGGTTGGTATCCTTAACCCCTTAAGGACCAAACTTCTGGAATAAAAGGGAATCATGACATGTCACACATGTCATGTGTCCTTAAGGGGTTAAGCACGCTGGTAGTGTAGATCAGATTGGTATAAAGCAGGTTGGTAGTGTAGATCAGGTTAGTATAAGCCGGTTGGTAACCTTAAATATTTTGGTAGTGTAGATCAGGTTGGTATAAAGCAGGTAAGTTTATAGGAGCCAGGATCAGAAGTTCTTTCAGGCAGACGATAAACTTCAATCAATGTAAAGGCCCCCTTCTGAGCAGGGTGTGGCTCTTTATATTCAGATGTAATCATTCAATCAAGGCAGGTGAGATATTGTGGATTAAGACTACTGGCTAGGGAGGCCACTAGTGGTGGAAAACTGAAGTTGTAGAAACAAAACAAAAGAAATGAAACTTGATTTTGGATGTTATGATAGGATCCTGACAACAGACTCTCTGCCTAGTTGTTCTATTTGACTCCGACCTCTCATTTGCCCTCGAGTCCAGTCTATCTCAAAACATAGCTCACATTAGCCCCTATCTAACGCTGGATGAGGCTACGGTGCCGGTCCATGCCGCTATCATCTTTCGCTTTGACTACTGCAATTTGCTTCTCAGTGGTCTTACAGATTCACAGCTGGCCCCGTTACAGTCTATGATGAATGCGGCTGCGAGGCTCATCTTCCTGTTACTAATACATCCTTCCCTTACCTCTTTACCCCATTCCCTCTAGAATGTAAGCTAGTTTTAGCAGGTCCATCAGCACCCTCTGTTCCTGTCCTTTCAGCTTGTCTTGTTGCAAATGTCTGTTAGTCCACCTATTGTACAGTGCTACAGAATTTGTTGGTGCTTTATAAATAATAATAATAATATGTTTCCCAAAGAACAATACCCATCCACATTCCTGATGTTTATGCAGTTAAAAATAGGATAAATTAAATAAATGTTTATGTTTAATTTGCCCTCCAGTAGAAATGCAAACCACATAATCTGCATTAAATTATTGTTCAAAGCCCCTTCAGAGTCTGGAGAATCATCCTCCAATTTCTGTGATAATTGTACCCATCTGCAAAATATGCAAATTGTCTATTACTCTTATCACTGTTTTGGCTAATTTGCACCTTAAAGCACAGGTGCAAACAGTGAAACAGAATAGCTATAAATAGTTGCCAATAAAAATGACAATTATAACATATTTTCACTCTCTTGGACCCTGAGGCTTGTACTCCTTACATTGTTCTTTGTGAACAGTCATTCATGTAGCTGCCTTTTTAAACATTACTATGCATTGCTAGGTTTTATTATAAACATGTATTTCTTCTTTTGTCAAAAGAACATTGTCAGAAGTGGTTCATGTCTGTAAAGAAGCAAACTTCCAGGTCTATCAAGTTAATATATTGACCATTTGCATGTCTTCATCATTCCCCTCTCCACAATAGTAGCGTTCTGATCCCAAGACTCTTTAGATTAGCCTAATTTCCAAGTACATAAATTAGTGGCAGCGCTAGCTCTAACACTAGGCATCAACATACCTCAAGGAACTTTTCATATTAATAGAACCTTAGTCTGGATTTCGGTGCGTAATGTATCATATAGTTCAACGAGCTACATTGAAATAGATCAGCGAATATTCTTTTTTTTTTTTTATTCTTTATTTTTCAAAGTGCAGAGTTAAGTACACAAATCAATATTGATGAATGACATGACAGATGTTATACATGCTAAAAGTCAAGGTATACTGCACTTTTTTTTGGTAGAAAAGGTAACAAGAAATAGTAGCTATATTGTCTTGGTAGAGTAAAACAAATAACAAACTGACTAAGTACCATTCAGGGGTATACAAGATTAGTATGTGCAATAGGTTATAGGCTGGGTTTTGCAATAGGGGACATACTGGCACACACATAGTTTATGGGTTAATGTCAAAGAGATACATCCTATCTTGTTATTGGTGAGAGTAATGAACAAGAGTAAATAAAAAATAAGATATAAACATAGCTTGGATGTGCTCTATATATGATAAATAATAGAAAAAACCTTAGGTACTCAGTTCTCTGTAGATAAGAGAGAGAGAGAGTCACACAGAAACATGGAACTGGTGATAGAATTACAGGGTAGATCTAAACCACTGGGTCTAATTATATAACGATAGCCAGCATTCACCCAAGTTTTAGCATCTATAAACAAACAAAAACTGTGTAGGCATGTATGTAGCAGAATGCCAGGCTGCTGGCAGGGCGGTGGATCCATCAACCGATTCCCTGTGAGGGAGAGTTCCAGTCTCCGCCGTCGTCAGTCACCTCGGTGAAGCACACGGTCGTTGTCCATAGATAGACATTTTGTTACCCCGCCAGAACTTGTGTCCGTCGACCGCAAAATGGAGAGGTATATGCGTTGCGCAGGTGAGTTTCCCGCCTTGTATGGGTGATCCCACCGTGTCCCAAGTTCCCACCTCTTTGGCTCCAGGCCTTAGTGACAGCCCTTGCCGTATGTCTATGGATCCTCCCAATCTTGGTGGTTGGATCGTGGGCCCGCGGGTTTCCTTGTGCCGGACGTTCCCTAGGGTGTATGGACGGCGTGGAGTAAACTCTTGGCGGGCTTCCAGCCCAGAAGTGTTGCGGGAAGCCGGAATGATAGCGCTGGGCACCCTCTTGGCAGAAGAGGCTGGCAGGTGAGATCTTGAGTTGATTTTAAGCTTCCCTCCATTCTTGGAACGTTAGGCCCGGGTGGCTATGCTTTGATTGTGGATCGGCAGCCATCTTGGTAGCACCGCACTGGAGGCGTGTGTGCCACTCAGGGTCCGCTGGAAACAGGTCTGCTGCTTCGAGAAGGTACTTCGTTCTAGTGGGGACCGGGATAACCCCCACCGGTCCAGAAGGGGGGTGACAGGGCTGCAATCCAATCGCTGTGAGAATGCAACCAACGCTGGGGGATCGGCCACCTCCCCCCAGACGGTAGGCCGCGCACCTCTGATGATCGCCAGGCTGGTTTCGTAATGTTCCGGTCGGAGCAGCAGCAGGCTCAGCAGGGTTTGTGTGGCTTTAGGTATGTCCCGCTCTCGATTCTGGTGTGTCACCAGCTCCCGGACAGCACGCATCATCTTATAGTAGTCTCAGGTTTACCAGAGCTCCTGGCAAACACGTCCAGCCATCTTGAGAGTCAGGCCCCGCCCCCAGATCAATTAATATTCGATTCAGGTGTGGCGCATCACTGTGGGGACTTCAGCTCTGAATGTGCTGCTGCTGCTGCTGCTGCTTTTAGGCTCTCTGGAAATAGAAAATACACTAATTGAATAGTTTCCCTCTGTAATGAGACACATACACTACACCTTGCTTGATATTTATGGTATGATGGGCACCTGACAAGTCAATCACTAAATATGATTGCAGAGCTTAATAGTGCTGCCTAATTGTGATTGGCCAATCTGGTTATCATTAAAGTTATGGAGTAGTTAGAGAATAGAATAAGAGTACCTGAACTTGATATTGTTGAATTTAGTAAATTGCGCAAGGGATCAAGGAGCTGTTGTATTTAAGCAGAGGGGTGTGGGAGATGGATGAAGAATTAGGCGTATTCCTTACAGGCCAGACAGGAAGTCAAGGGTTGGGCAGAGGCACTATTAAAAAAAAAATAAAAAAAAAATGTATTGGACTGTTTTTGAAGTACACACTTCAGGATATACATGTACAGAGAAAACACGTACAGGGTGGCCCATAAGTCCCTACCCATCCAGCACTGGATACACAAGATATATGGATGCGTAATGACGTATGGGCCAATCTGTACATTATGCCAATGAAAAACCAAGTCACAAGTATATAGGTTTACAATATGGAGTGTAGGGGAAATAAAAGCTTTATTTGCAATGCTTGCAACAATGGTTCTTTATGGTTTCCAGGGGTGCATAGTTTACTGAGACACTAGGACACTAGGGACACTGGCTGGGAGACACTAGGGACACTGGGAGACATGGGGACACAGACACTGGGAGCCATAGGAACACTGAGTTGCTTAACAACATTAGTAAACTGTTAGTAGGATAGTTGGCACTTGCGGTTTTCAGAGTGCATCTTGATCACAAAGCGGCAGGAGGTGCTCAGTCTTCTTTTGCCAATCTGGAGATCCTTTTGGGGACCGAAGGCTTCTATGTGTGACGATACCTTACCTTTCTCCGCCGAACCCGCGCGGCGATCCCTCTGGCTGCTTCCGGGAGGCGACGCAGCCTGTTGAACACTGGCTGCTCGCGGCAAAATCCCTCTTATGACGCGGCGCATGCGCGCCGACGTCATCAGGATTTTGCCGCGAAAATTCAAACGTGGCCACGCTCCCGGACCTTTTGGGTCACACCTCATCAGAAAAGGGCACCCCTGTCCTTCCCTCAGTGCCGTAGTGTGGTTCTTGATCGTTCCCTCTGGTGCTCTTGATAATATTCATCTGTTTTCCTGGTATTTTGACCCTTGGCTTCCTTACTGACTATTCTCCTCTCTGGCTCCCCGACTTTTGGCTTGGCTTTCTCGTGTATTCCGTTTTCCGTACTCCCTTGACCTTTGGCTATTCATTTGACTATTCTATGACGTTAAGTCCGGCCACCCTAAGGTCCGGTATACGTCTCTCTCTGGGTTACCATCTGTGTGAAGGGGTCATTGTCGTGACATTACACTAGGGCCATGGACCCTGCAGGTGCTAATCCTCATGGGCCGGTTCCTGATAACCGGTTTGAGGAACTGGACCATTGTATGGACCAGTTTGCTGTAGCTGTTCAGACCTTGTTAGCCCGTACTGCTCATCTCCAGCCGGAGGAACATATCCCTGGTCATAGACCTCAGGAACCTCATATGGAGATGGTGGCAGGGGGGGCTTCTGCCCACGCTACATCCCCTCTTCGTTATGGGGGTGATCCCAAAGGATGTCGTGGTTTCCTCAACCAAGTTAGCATAAATTTTGAACTTCATCCTAGGGCTTATCCTACTGATAGATCAAAAATTGGTTACATTATAACTTTGTTAGTGGATAGAGCACTAGTTTGGGCCAATCCATTGTGGGAGAACAATGTGGTTGTTAACTATTGTGGTTTTTAACTATGCAGAGTTTGTCGCCGCCTTTAGGAGAACATTTGATCCCCCTGGAAGACGTACTAATGCCGCTAAAACCCTCTTACGAATGAGACAAGGATCTCGCTCCCTGGTTGACTATGCCCTGAAATTCCGCACTCATGCTGCTGAGGTTAGATGGAATGAGCAGGCCTTTGTAGATGTGTTCATGAATGGGCTTTCTGATAAGCTTGTAGACAAGGTGGCTACCAGAGATCTACCTAATGTGTTTGAGGAATTAATTACCTACCTAGCACATATAGACGAACGCCTCCGACATAGACAAAACACCAGGGATAGACCTAGACGTGTGCCGGAACGCCTGGCTTTGACATTCCCTTCATCTGAGGCAACCGCTGTCGCTCCAGCAGAACCCATGCAATTGGGAACCACACGGTTACGTGAACCAGAGAGACAATATAGACGAAGGGAGGGACTTTGTGTGTATTGTGGGAAAAGAGAGCATTCCTGCTTACACTGTCCAAGCAGGCCGGAAAACTCCAACACCTAAGCCCTCAAGGAGGACAGGCCTTGGGTGTAATGTGTATGTCCTCCTTCAATGACAGGAAAGAATTCAGGCTTCTTCTACCTATAACCATAGAATGGGAGGGAAAGATAGTAACTGCGTTAATAGATTCTGGGGCAGCAGAGAATTTTATTGATCGTACATTCGGTCAGCATCACAATCTCCCATTCCAAGAAAGATCAACACCCTTGGCCATAGATGGTAGACCACTATCAATTCCTTTTATTACTCAGGAAACTACTCCCTTAGTCTTGACTGTAGGTTTATTGCATAAAGAAACTATAACCCTACAGCAAATACCTTCTCCCACCTTTCCGGTTATACTTGGGTTTCCTTGGCTCACCAAACACAATCCTCTAATAGACTGAGAGAGAAAAGAGATTGTGAAATGGGGAGTTTTAAGGAGTGTATCAGTCGAGTCAAACCTATAGGGCTACTTAACGTTCCTACCATGGAACCTTTAACCACCCAAGTACCCGAACAATATCGGGATCTCCAGGCGGTCTTTGAACCAAGGGAAGCAAAAAAATGACCACCCCATCGTTCCTACGACTGCGCTATTGACCTATTACCCGGTACTATGCCCCGTAGGGGTACCGTGTATCCCCTCTCTGTGACCGAAAGTAAAGTACTTGAAGAGTACATCACAGAGAATTTGAAAAAGGGTTTTATTACGAAGTCTTCCTCCACGGCTGGAGACGGGTTTTTCTTTGTTTCTAAAAAGGAGGGAGACTTGAGACCTTGCATCGACTATCGGGGTTTAAACAAAATAACCGTACAAAACACTTATCCTATCCCGCTTATAACTGATCTTTTTGATAGGTTGAATGGAGCAACCATATTCACTAAGCTAGATTTACGGGGAGCATATAATTTAGTTCGAATTAAGAAGGGACATGAGTGGAAGACTGCTTTCAATACTCGCTATAGCCATTATCAATATAGGGTTATGCCCTTCGGCTTATGCAACGCCCCTGCAGTCTTTCAAGATTTTATAAACAATGTATTAAGGGATTATCTACAAATGTTTGTTGTTGTTTATTTAGACGACATACTCATCTACTCTAAGAATATCAAGGAGCACCATAGACACGTTAGGTTGGTCCTATCTAAATTATTGAAAAACTGACTCTATTGTAAACTAGAAAAATGTCTGTTTGACGTGGAAAAGGTTAATTTCCTGGGTTATATAATTTGAGGTTCAGGCTTTCAAATGGAACCTAAAAAACTGGAAGCAATCTTAAATTGGCCCCTACCCATTGGACTTAAGGCCATGCAACGTTTCCTGGGATTTGCTAATTATTATAGAAAATTTATCAGAGGATTTTCCTCTATTACCACTCCTATTACCGCCATGACAAAAAAAGAATAGAAGTCATACGGTGTGGAGTCCCGAAGCTAAGGAAGCCTTTGAGAAATTAAAGATAGCTTTTTCTTCAGCCCCGGTATTAAGTCACCCTAATCCTTTGTGTCCTTTCTATTAGAGGTAGATGCCTCAGAGACAGGGATAGGGGCTGTACTCTCTCAGAGATCCTTGAATGATCAACCCCTACATCCCTGTGGCTATTTCTCTAAAAAGCTGACGGAAACTGAACGAAGATATGGTATAGGAGATAGGGAACTGTTGGCTATTATTTCAGCGCTCAAAGAATGGAGTCATCTATTAGAGGGGTCATCTGAACCGATCACCATTCTCACTGATCACAAAAACCTTTCCTATTTTGGAGAGGTGAAAAGAATGTCTGAAAGGCAGATTCGTTGGTCTTTGTTTTTAACACGATTTAACTACATAGTAACGTATAGACCCGGATATAAGAATACCAAAGCGGATGCCCTATCTCGACAACATGAACATCTATCTCCTCCCGTAACCCATTTATCCTCCATAATCCCTACCTCACAAATAGTAGCCACAGTTCATGCTAAAATCTCTTCTAGTTTAATGGCGGTATTGTCCAAATGCCAAGATCACAACTCCATAACAATCCCTCAGGGGAAATTATACGTACCTTTAAATTATAGGAGACAAATCCTATCCTTTGTACACGACTCTAAGATTGCTGGTCATCCCGGTATCCATAAGACAGAATAAATACTCGAAAAACTATTCTGGTGGCACTCTTACAAGAAGGACGTCCGAGAATTTGTTCTAGCTTGTAACATCTGTTCCTCTAATAAATCTCCTAAAGGTCGCCCTTTAGGCCTCCTCATGCCGTTGCCTATTCCCGATAAGCCCTGGTCTAGTATCGCCATGGATGTCATAGTGGACATACCACTTTCCAAAAATCACCGGGTAATCCTGACTATCATAGACAGATTTTCCAAGATGACCCATCTTGTCCCTTTAATAAAACTTCCTTCGTCCTCCGAACTGGCCACGGTATTTATAAGGGAGGTGGTTCGTTTACACGGTATACCCGCGGATATAGTTTCAGACAGAGGCCCACAATTTATTTCCAGGTTTTGGAAAGCATTTTGTACTCAATTGGGTATCAAACTTAATCTCTCTTCTTCATATCATCCCCAATCCAACGGATTTACAGAAAGGATGAATCAATCACTAGAACAATACATTCGCTGCTTCACCTCCGATCACCAAGATGATTGGATGGAGTTACTTCCGTGGGCTGAATTTGCCCACAATAACTGGGTTCACGAATCTACACAACATAGTCCCTTTTATATAAATTATGGCTTTGACTCTACTACTCTTCCGAGTTCCTTTTCATCCACGGCAGTGCCAAGCGTCGACTACACTGTTAAGAATATGAAGGAAACTTGGATAGGGGTCAAACGTATCCTGACTCAAAAGGCTGAAACTCAAAAATGTAAAGCAGACAGTCTGCGAAAAAACACTCCAAATTTTATAGTAGGGGATAGAGTGTGGTTGAGTACACGCAATATTAAATTAAGAGTCCCCTCTATGAAATACACTCCGCATTTTATTGGTCCTTTTAAAATCCTCAAACTAATTAATCCAGTCTGTTATCGCCTGGACTTGCCGGCTAATAAGAAGATACCCAATTGCTTTCATGTTTCTCTTTTTAAACCTTTAATTTGTAATCGTTTTACTCGAAAACCCAGGAGACCTCCTTCTATGCTCGTTGAAGGCCAAAACGAATATGAAGTAAAATCTATTTTAGACTCTCGTGTTTCTAGAGGTCGTCTCCAGTATCTATTGGATTGGAAAGGGTACGGTCCCAAGGAAAGGTCGTGGGTGGATGCCTCAGATGTGCACGCGCCTCGCCTGGTTCGTTCTTTTGCTAGACGTCATTCTCGCGGGCCGAGTCCTCCCCGCCCTGGGAGCGGTTCTCGAGGGGGGGTACTGTGACGATACCTTACCTTTCTCCGCTGAACCCGCACAGCGCGGCGATCCCTCTGGCTGCTTCCGGGAGGCGGCGCAGCCTGTCGGACGCTAGCCGCTCGCGGCAAAATCCCTCTTATGACGTGGCGCATGCGTGCCGACGTCATCAGGATTTGGCCGCGAAAATTCAAACGTGGCCACGCTCCCGGACCTTTTGGGGGCGTGGCTTTAAAGAGAAACACACCTCATTATAAAAGGGCACCCCTGTCCTTCCCACAGTGCACTAGTGTGGTTCTTGATCGTTCTGGTGCTCTTGATAATAATCATCTGTTTTCCTGGTATTTTGACCCTTGGCTTCCTTACTGACTATTCTCCTCTCTGGCTCCCCGACTTTTGGCTTGGCTTTCTCTTGTATTCCGTTTTCCGTACTCCCTTGACCTTTGGCTATTCATTTGACTATTCTCTGACGTTAAGTCCGGCCACCCTAAGGTCCGGTATACGTCTCTCTCTGGGTTAACATCTGTGTGAAGGGGTCACTGTCCTGACACTATGGGAGTGGGACATCAATATTTGCTTGCGGATCGCTTGTAGGCCTTCTTCAGTAGTCGATATGGATGTAATGGTTCCCTCCATGATTATCAGCAGTTTAGTGGGGTAGCCCCACCTGTACTTGATACCATGGGTCTGAAAGGCCGTTAGGACCAGATTTGCCTTTCATCTGTGGAGGGCCGCAGCAGACATATCTACGAAGATTTTAATATTTCCGATATCCACTGAAGGCCTGTTATGCCTGGAGCGATTTACGAGCTCTTTGATAAGCCAGAGCAGACTATGGATGTATGTAGGTAGCACCGACTCAGGAAATCCACCAAAGCCTAAGATGATTCCAGCGTGCTTGGACCTCCATATCCATAACTTTTGTGTTGATTGCTTCCAATTGCTTTTCTAGGGCTTGCACATGGTCACTTGCGCACTATCCCACATCCCAATGCAGATTTAAATAACTGGAGATTTTTTTAGTATTACTCCAATGGCCATTAAAGGGGAAGCTCACCTGCCATGTCAATCTACCGATTTAATTATGCATTAACCTTACTTGATTTTTAGCTAGCACTGTTCGGGTGCTGTGCACTCCCAACATTGCTTGTGCATGCACAGTAGATTATTTTGGCCGAATGGCAGTTAACCATTAAAGGGGCACTCCAGCCCCCCAAAGCACTTTAGCCTACTGAAAAGCTTTATGTGTGAAGAGTGTATCCTCTGTAGTTCATTTTGCAAAAAGTGGAAATTTCAATACAAATGTACACTTTTTTATAAATTAACCTGGTCACACCCCGTTGGCTTTCAAGCTGGCAACAGGTCCAGTTACTTCCTGGTTTGGTTAGCCCAATGGAATTAAATACAAGAAGCCGCAACTGCCTTGCAAAGACTTCTAATTGAGCTGCATTAGGAAGTCTGTGATTGGACAGCCACAGAAAGTCTAGGTGGGGCTAAAAGGGGAGGGATTGCAAAGACAAAACTGCAACTTTTGCAAGCTGTTTTCAGTGGGGATGGAGGGGAGAGCTATAGTGCCAGGACAATTAGTTTGTTTTTCTGGCACTATAGTTTCCCTTTAAAGGATTCCCCTGGACTGACAAGGATGGGGAGGCATGACTGCTGCCCATAGTAGAGGAGGTGAATAAAGTGGGTACAATGTTGCAAAAAGGGGACAAGATAAAAGGGGATCAGAAGGGAGCGGACTTACCACTTGTAAGAAGGAGAATAGGTTAACAAGTTTCCTTTGCTTTGTTCCTTTACAGACTGCCTAAAATTAAAAAAAAAACAACAAAGAAATAAAAGGAAAAGTGAAAATATAAACAGGAAAAAAGGAAACTTTCGAGTCTGCTCAAATACCGTATATACTCGAGTATAAGCCGAGTTTTTCAGCACATTTTTTGTGCTGAAAAACCCCAACTCGGCTTATACTCGAGTCAATAGTCTGTATTATGGCAATTTGCATTGCCATAATACAGACTGGGGGCTGTGGGGGCTGCAGAGCTGTAACTTACCTTTCCTGCAGCTCCTGTCAGCTCTCTCCTCCTCCGCGCCGTCCGTTCAGCACCTCGGTCAGCTCCCAGTGTAAGTCTCGCGAGAGCCGTGCTCTCGCGAGACTTACAGTGTGAGCTCACAGAAGAGCTGACCGGACGGCGCGGAGGAGGAGAGAGCTGACAGGAGCTGCAGGAAAGGTAAGTAACGCTCTCTGCAGCCTCCCTCTCCCCCCCACTGAACCACCAATTACACTGGACCACCAGGGAGTAAGAGCCCCCCTCCCTGGCCAGCTAGCAAGCAGGGAGGGGGGACGAAAAAATAAATTAAATAATAATAATTAAATAAAAAATAATAATAAGAAATAATAATGAAAAAAATATATAAAAATAATAATAAAAAAAAATAAGTAAAATAATAAAATTGCCCACCCCCCCACCACTGCAACACACACACACACACACATACACACACACACTGCATGCATACACACACACTGCATGCATATACACACACACGCACTGCATTCATACACACACACGCACTGCATTCATACACACGCACGCACTGCATTCATACACACGCACGCACTGCATTCATACACACACACGCACTGCATTCATACACACACACGCACTGCATTCATACACACACACGCACTGCATTCATACACACACACGCACTGCATTCATACACACACACGCACTGCATTCATACACACGCACTGCATTCATACACACGCACTGCATTCATACACACACGCACTGCATTCATACACACACGCACTGCACTCATACACACACACACTGCACTCATACACACACACACACTGCACTCATACACACACACACACTGCACTCATACACATATATACACACTGCACTCATACACACACACTGCACTCATACACACACACACTGCACTCATACACACACACGCTGCACTCATACACACACGCTGCACTCATACACACACGCTGCACTCATACACACACGCTGCACTCATACACACACGCTGCACTCATACACACACGCTGCACTCATACACACACACTGCACTCATACACACACACTGCACTCATACACACACGCTGCACTCATACACACACGCTGCACTCATACACACACTGCATTCATTATACACACACTGTAAATAAATATTCAATTAATATATTTTTTTTAGGATCTAATTTTATTTAGAAATTTACCAGTAGCTGCTGCATTTCCCACCCTAGTCTTATACTCGAGTCAATACGTTTTCCCAGTTTTTTGGGGTAAAATTAGGGGCCTCGGCTTATATTCGGGTCGGCTTATACTCGAGTATATACGGTAATCATAAGAATGTTTAGGTGATCTACATTGGTATGTTATTTAGAAAATAGTAAACTAAAAGCACAAACTATCTTATAAATCAGTAAAGTGACTTTTTAAGGACAGCTATAAGAGCTGTAAATATCTAGTTGCCATTTTAAGGTTTCCGTGGAAACTAAATAGTCTGGGGGTTATTTTCAACACTAATCTAAACACTTAGATAGGAGGATTATATTGTCTGCTAAACTGTCAATTATATGACTCGTGGATGTTTGCAAAGCAAATTAATTTATGGTCTAGTAAACTGGTAAGTACTCAGAACCAGTATGTAGTAAGCTGTAAAATTCAAGCTGAAAATTATATATATATTTTTTTTTTTTTTTTTAATTCTTTATTTTTGATGTGCGGGTGGTTACAGAGCATTGTCATGCGCCACAACGGCGTTCAGTAGCATAAATATACATATAGGTTAAGCAGTGGCACGATATACTTGCACAAGTTTTTTTTTTTTTGTAAAACACGTTAAGCTAAGCAGTTGGTTTAAATGATAGTAATCTATGTGATATCAGGTTAGCTCCAAAACGAATATTACAATAATAATGCTAATAATAATATTGCTAATAATAATAAAACAGGCTTATACGAGTCGAGAACGTACTGAGCGTTGAGCAGGCTCATACCATTAATGCCTTTAAAATGAAGATGTAAATGTACAGGCTACAACAACGTTTAGGTAGCAATTGACACTTAGCTAACATATGGCCTCAAGTACAGGTTTAGCAAGTCTAGGGACGCTTAAAGCGAAGTCATTGTGGTTTTAGGTGGTGCGGTATGGGTGTCTGAGAGACATAGTGAGGGTATTGAAGGGTCGTCGAGTTAGAGGTTTCATCATTATAGTACGTTTAGCAGTGAAGTTGGGTCTCTCTCAGTCTCAAGCATGATGTGCCGTGTCGGGCGATAAAGCATTAATTGTGTCGTATCCCTACCATAGTGTATGTCTTATCTGGGGCACGATGTGAGATAGACGTGCAAAGCTCCCAGCCTTAGTGTGCGCCCGTTCTATGGAGACGGACCGCGCTATCTGGAAGAAGGCAACCCTGGCCTGTAAACCCTTAAGAAGGATATTATGAACCAACGAGCTATGTGAGGCTAAGGACGAAAGCCAAGGGAGGGTGTAGTGTCGTGTGAGCCCTGTGCTGGGTAATTAGCTGTGGGCTTGCCCGGTGATGGTTTTTACGATGCCCCCTTACACCTAGAGTAGTATGATGGCATTAAAACAGTCGAGCATAATACTATCTGCTGTTCCGGCGTTTGGGTAAGCGTGGGTAGCGATTCGTGTCGAGGTAGTCATAGCATGCAACGGTAATGAGTTTGCAGGAGGGAGTATGGCTACATTGTGTACCCCGGGTTCAAGGTAGGCACAAGTGTTAAAACAGATTTACTTTTTGGCTAACCGATGCTAAGCTATATCACGGTACCAATTCCACTATCAGACTCGTCTATGCCTTGCTGGATAACAGCATGATATGCTCGGGGTGTCGGGGCCAGTGCTTGGTGCTATCAGAATGCCCATCTATCGGTGCCACTAAGGGAATGGGTTAGGCAATGCTTAAAGTAATAACAGATAACAATAACAGATAACAAACCACATATACATAAGGGCCCAAGTGTCTCTGGGTGATCAGCCAGTTTGCAGACGAGCTTCAGGTAACCTGCTCTTTAATCTGGCTGGTATCCGGGATGCGTTCAGCTGTCGTCCATCACTCGGTGCCCCCAATGTATTACAGAGGGTAGTCCATTCCATGTGTATTGCGTTCAACAGTCCATATTGTCCATGGAACAGCGACAAGTGGGAGAGAGAGAGACGCAGATCTTCATGTGGTTTCACGTGTGGCTCGGTGACGGCACCGCTTGGGCAGATCTTCTTGGGACAAATGTTGCGGAGGTGGCCGGGTTCCAAGCATGGATGTTGGCGGGTTTGTTGGGCTGCTGCAGTGCGTCCTGTGAGAGGCCCCATGCCGTCAGGTGCTTTCTTGCCTCCGGTAGGTCGGCTATGAGGTAGGTTCTTTCACAATGAAGCACCTGTAGTTTGTGGGGTGGGCGCCACTGATATTTTATGTTGTGAGCGCGGAGCAGGGTGGTGAGGGGTCTGAAGGCTGCACGCCCTGCCATTGTTCCCCGGGACAGGTCCGAATAGAACGTAAGGGACATGTCCTCGAATGCATACGGTGTGTTTCCCCTAGTGGCTGCCACTAGCGCCATTTTGTCTTGGCGTTTTTGGAATTTAACTATTACATCCCTGGATGCCGACACTGGGGCTGTTGTGGGTTTGGGTAAACGAAATGTGCAGTCTATGTGTATTCCTTTGGCCTGTTTCGCGGGGAGGATCGTGCTTACCAAGCGTCGTACGAGGTGGGGCACCTCTGTGTCTGGAATGGAGTCCGTGATTCCCCTTATCTTAAGGTTTTGGGCGCGCCGTGCGTCTTCTATTGCCGCCATTTTTTGTTCCACCTGCAGGTGTTGTTGTTGCAGGGAGACCACTTCATGCTGCAGCGTGGTAAGTTGTTGTGTGTGGCTCATGGAATCCCTCTCCACGGCACCCATACGATCCGACAGGCTCTGGATGTCCTTCCTCATATCCGCCATGTCAGCCTGGATGCCCCGTCGGAGCTCCGCAAACAGCTCCTTCATTTCGGCCTTCGTGACCGGAGCAGCATCTGAGTGCATCTTGGGTAGAGCTTGCGGTCGCACAGCGGGTATGGCTACCTCTTCTTGGTCTGAAGTGAGACCGTCAGAATTAGTGAGGTCGTCCGCATAGTCGGCATATTCCGCCATGTGAGGTTCTAGGGCGCCATGTGCCCTCCGCCATAGATCCCCTATACTTGCGCCAGGTCGTGGCATATCCGATTTGAGTTTTTTGTTCTTTTTGCCCATTGCTGCCGTGATTGCTGGGGCAGTCAGCCTGTTTCTGTCGAGTTTGAGGGGTAATTGATGTCGATTTTGCCCGTATAAATGCTCGTTTTCCACGGAGCTCGTTTGAGTTGCGACCGCTCGGTTCAGTAGTTGGCTCCGCCCCCTGAAAATTATATATAAAAAAAAATAATAATGATAAAATAAAAAAGTAATTATTTCTCAGACAATATATTTAATAAAGAGGCTTTTGATTCATTAATTGAGTGTTTGAACCTCCTAATGAATTATTAAAGAATTAAAGAATTATTTTAATTTGTTTTTTCTTTTTTGCTTCATTCTCAATATGAGAGCCCAGATAGCGGAATTGAAACATCATTGTCAACAAGACGACACGTCAGGCATGTTCTCTGCATCAGCAAGTGCTAGAAGCTATGCAAAAATCGCCGCAAATGAAAATTACTTAAACTCATATTGAAGAATACTAGTATAATGTGTTTTTCGCTGCTCCCCAGCGTCAGGTTTTTTATTCTCAGGCAGAGGGTGAATGTCACTTAAACCGTTCCTCTCCCTCCAAACATCCCTTTAGAAACAATCTGCAGTCCCCCCCCTAATTCCTCCACTTTACACAAATATCAGATCTGCCTTTAGTACTTAGGACAGTGTCTGAACTACCATGCTAAGGGGGCTCATTGGGTGGCCCATGCACTCAGGGCGAGCTTTAGACTGCGGCTGGCCAGCTGGGAGAAAGAGACAGCCTATCACATCATCCCAGCAACATGGAGAGCAATAATCTCTTGGAGTGCATCTGTGTGCATTTGTGTCTGTGGGTAGCTGTGTGTGGCAGTGTATGTGTATCTGTGTATGGCAACGTGCCCCTGAATGTGTGTGTGGCAGTGCTTTTGTATTTGTGAATGCAGATTTGCATGCAATCACCATTATTACACACAATCACACCCCTGTATTCAAAACACTACATACAACACCTGCATTTACATGCCAACTTTACAGACAAACACAGCCCTGCATTCATACACTAACACTACATAAAAAAACCTTACATTCCCACCCAATGCTGCTGATACGGTTCCCACCTAAAGGAATGGGGTAACTAACCAGCATGCGGGCGGTCATCCCCACACTCATAAATGGACGCTGCCCAGACACACACAGACACTGACTCCGCATATAATAATGTCTCACGCATATTTATGTTTGTCTATTCTTTTTTTTTTTTTTTTTTAATATATAAGTACCAGTTTTAGATATATTGCTCAGACACGTGTTTATTCTGACCGTTATTTTTCAAAAATGTGCAGATTCCTCAAGAGCAGTTTGGCGTGAGCTGTGTATGTGGCCGGGTTATCTTAGTTTGTTTCGCATTGCCATGTCTGCACCTACGCCATACTCACCACTCACCTTATCATATACATATGCTGTGGCTGAAAGATTTACGCTCACATGCATGCCTAGCCTGTTAACCCACAACATTATAAGCTAATAAGCTAAATTTATGTCATTTACTCAAATATATTTATGCAAAATGTCTTCATACTCCACATATATACAGTTACCCAGTCTAGCTCCATGACACCTAAGCTGTAACCTATACCAGCACTATATATCATTAACTAGCGATCACACCCGCCCCTGACTAAATCACGGATGTTTCGGATGGTCGGATCATCCCTATTTTTTTCTTCAGTAAATGCGGAAATGCATGCTCACACAGTGCCCACGGATGTACACTTATCGTACACATACATGTTTTAAGCCTAATCATTTTAACTTACACACACACTTGTCTTCTTACTCCTGCAACTTAATTTCTTATCTTTGTGACATACCGGAAAGTTTAAGCCTGTTTTAGAAATGCTAATATGCAACGTTTCCATGTCACTGTCTCATTAGAATGTCAGTATACAAGCTGCAGAATTATTTTTCGGTTTACATTATTGTCTTCCATACTCGATGTTGTCTACCTGGTGACATACCAATCGTTTTGCCTTTCGTTAAGCCTGAATGTTCTAATTAAAAAAATTGTGCAGTCTCAACCTATGTCATATATATGTTAGCTATACGTTGGCGGTACCTGCTATTGTGGCATTACCTGCATGTCTGTATGCACAAAAAAAAAAAAAAAAATTAAATGGGAAAAAAAAACAAAAAACTTACTTTCCAACACTACACACACCTCTGAATTGAAATGCCAAAACTACACAGAAACAGACCCCAGCATTATACACATAGGCGTGCACACCCTAATCACACCTCCGTGCTGCACTGCCTCTGGGCAGACTGACATGTCGGGTCCTCGAACCGACACAGGAGGGGGCCCGGCGGCGTGCCCACAATGCCGCCGGGTGCGAGGCCCCTCCTGTCAGTCTGCCCTGACAGAGATCCAGCCTCAGTCTGCAGCTCCGCTGGGAGTGAGCTGCAGTCTGAGGTGTCTCGCGATCTTCAGCCTGTAAGAGCGTTGCCGCGGCAACGCTCTGACTGGAGATCGCGAGACTCACCATGTGGTCTGCAGCTCACTCCCGGCGGAGCTGCAGACTGAAGAGAGAGGGCACCCACTGGACCACCAGGGCAGGTATTTGTAAACCCCCCCTTCTACCTCCTGTCACTCACTGCTCCCCCACCCCATTCACTCACCCCCTTCTACCCACTGACCCCCACACCATTCACTGACCCCCTTCTACCCACTGCCCCCCACCCCATTCACTCACCCCCTTCTACCCACTGCCCCCACCCCATTCACTCACCCCCTTCTACCCACTGCCCCCACCCCATTCACTCACCCCCTTCTACCCACTGCCCCCCACCCCCTTCTACCCCCTGTCACTCACTGCCCCCATCCAACCCCCTGTCACTGCCCCTACCCCCTTCCCCTCTACCTCCTACCCCCTGCCACTGCCCCCCATCCAACCCCTGTCACTGCCCCTACCCCCTTCCCCTCTACCTCCTACCCCCTGCCACTGCCCCCATCCAACCCCCTGTCACTGCCCCTACCCCCTTCCCCTCTACCTCCTACCCCCTGCCACTGCCCCTCTACCCCCCAACCCCTGTCACTACCCCCCTACCCCCTGCTACTGCCCCTCAACCCCCCCAACCCATGTCACTACCCCCCTACCCCCTGTCACTGCCCCTCCACTCCCCCACACCCCCTGTTACTGCCCCTCTACCCCTGTCACTACCCCCTGCCACTGCCCCTCAACCCCCCCAACCCATGTCACTACCCCCCTACCCCCTGTCACTGCCCCTCCACTCCCCCACACCCCCACACCCCCTGTCACTGCCCCTCTACCCCCCTAACCCCTGTCACTGCCCCTCTACCCCTGTCACTACCCCCCTACCCCCTGCCACTGCCCCTCAACCCCCCCAACCCATGTCACTACCCCCCTACCCCCTGTCACTGCCCCTCCACTCCCCCACACCCCCTTTTACTGCCCCTCTACCCCCCCTAACCCCTGTCCCTACCCCCCTAACCCCTGTCACTGCCCCTCTACCCCCTTAACTCCTGTCACTACCCCCTGCCACTGCCCTTCCATCCCCCACACCCCCTGTTACTGCCCCTCTACCCCCCTTACCCCTGTCAGTACTGCCCAACCCCTGTCCCTGCCCCTCAACCCCCCCAACCCATGTCACTACCCCCCTACCCCCTGTCACTGCCCCTCCACTCCCCCACACCCCCTTTTACTGCCCCTCTACCCCCCCTAACCCCTGTCCCTACCCCCCTAACCCCTGTCACTGCCCCTCTACCCCCTTAACTCCTGTCACTACCCCCTGCCACTGCCCTTCCATCCCCCACACCCCCTGTTACTGCCCCTCTACCCCCCTTACCCCTGTCAGTACTGCCCAACCCCTGTCCCTGCCCCTCTACCCCCAACCCCTGTTACTACTCCCTTACCCCCTGTCACTGCCCCTCCACTCACCCACACCCCCTGTTACTGCCCCTCTACCCCAACCCCTGTCACTAACCATCTACCCCTGCTACCTCCTGTCACTGCCCCTCTACCCCAACCCCTGTCACTAACCATCTACCCCTGCTACCTCCTGTCACTGCCCCTCGACCCCCCTACCACCTGTCCCTCTACCCCCCTTACCCCCTGTCGCTGCCCCTCCACCCCCTACCCCCTGTCACTGCCTCTCCACCCCCTACCCCCTGTCACTGCCCCTCCAACCACCTAACCCCTGTCGCCCACACAGTGCACCCCTCACAATCATACACACTGTACCCCACACACATTGCATCCCTCACAACTACACACACTGTACCCCTCACAACTACACACACTGTACCCCTTACAATTACACACACTGTACCCTTCACAATCATACACACTGCACCCTTCACAATTACAGCACACTGTACCTTTCACAATTACACACACACTGTACCCCTCGCAATCACACACACTGCACCCCTTACACGCTGCACTGCTCACAATCACACACACTGCACCTATGTATATTTGTATTTGTGTGTATGTATATATATATATGTATGTGTGTGTATGTGTATATAAAAATAGGCTGTGCACGCCTATGATTATACATACAAATATGTTCCCTGCAAAAACACGACCAGATTCACAGATACTGCATACAATAGAAACCTGAAAGGACGTAAATAATTTATCCACAGGTGGCAAATAGGGTTTCCATCTGGCCGGTATTTCAGGCCACCTGGCCAGTGCTGGTATTGCAAACATACCAGCAATACAAATGCGATTTTAGAATACACTGTAATACCGGATAGAGAGGCCGGGATAGGAAGTTACATATCCCTGCCTCTACTCACTGAATCCGCGGGAGAGCAACTCAGAGAGTGCAGCCAGCAGGTACCAGCATGCGGAGATACCCTACATATCAGGTAAGTGGGAGTGATTTGGGGCGGGGGGGGGGGACAAATGGGACGACATGCTCCTCTCAGAAAAAAACCATCCCACTCCAGTAACGTATAAACTTTACAGATTAGAGGAGAAACATGTTTCTAATATGACACACTCAAAGACAAATGTCCTGATTTTAAACCTGCAGTTTTATGAAAGGTCTGAAACCTGCTGTTTTTCTCCTAGACTGCAGCTGTGAGCCATGAAAAGCCTGCAGTCTTTATAACTGGTCCTATCAAACTTCTCTCTTATGGAATCCATATCCTGGCTTTTCACAATTGGCATATTACATCTTTTGCAGGACTGGGTCCTTGATTTTGTTGATTTATAGGGGGGGGGGGGGAGAGGCTGCTTGCTGTGCATAAGTATTTAGCAGTGAGTGTATGTTTTCAACAGTCTGTGTGTTTATGAATTCAGCAGTCTGTGTGTGTGTGTGTATTCAGCAGAGAGTGTATGTATTCAGCAGTCTGTGTGTGTATGAATTCAGCAGTATGTGTGTATGTATTCAGAGCAGTCTGGGTATGTATTCAACATTCTTTGTGTGTATGAATTCAGGAGTCTGTGTGCATGAATTCAGCATTCTATCTGTGTGTGTGTGTACTCAGCAGTGTTTGTGTCGAAGTACTCAGCACTTTGTGTGTATGTATTCAGCAGTCTCTGTGTGTATTTAGCAGTGAGTGTATGTATTTAGCAGTCTGTGTATGTGTATGTATTTACACCCTGTTCCAAATTATTATGCAAATTATATTTTTCTAATTTACCTAAATAATTGATGTAAATAACAGTCAGCATAATTCTCATATTATCAACTATTAAGTGTACAATTCAAATTTTATTGAACAAACCTCATAATGATAATGGTATTTAAAAAAAAAAAAAAACTTACAATGCACTGTTCCAAATTATTACGCACAGTAAGTTTCAAAACACTTTATAGGTTGTAAAGAACTGAAAATTGTCATTTGTTGTGTTTGCAGCATATTTACTGAAATCAAAAGCTATTTCAATCAAACTTATAACAACATTTTAACAGGTCACTTACATTTTAACATAGGACCCCTTATTTGATAGCAGCTTCACAAGTCTTGCATCCATTGAACTTGTGAGTTTTTGGACAGTTTCTGCTTGAATTTGTTTTCAAGATGTCAGAATAGCCTCCCAGAGCTGCTGTTTGGATGTAAACTGCCTCCTACCCTCATAGATGTTTTGCTTGAGGTTGCTCCAAAGGTTCTCAATAGGATTGAGGTCAGGGGAGGATGGAGGCCACACCATGACTTTCTCTCCTTTTATCCCCGTAGCAGCCATTGTTGCAGAGGTATTCTTTGCAGCATGAGATGGTGCATTGTCATGCATGAAGATGATTTTATTACGGAAAGCATAGTTCTTCCTTCTGGACCAGGGAAGAAAGTGGTCAGTCAGAAACTCCACATACTTTACAGAGGTCATCTTTACACCTTCGGGGACCCTACAGGGGCCATCCAGCTCCCTTCCCATGATTCCAGCCCAAAACATGACTCCACCATCGCCTTGCTGACGTTGCAGCCTTGTTGGAACAGGGTGGCCGTCCACCAACCATCCACTACTCCATCCATCTGGACCATCTAGGGTTGCACGGCACTCATCAGTGAACAGGACTGTTTGAAAATTAGTCTTCATGTATTTTTCTGCCCAATGCAGCCGTTTCTGCTTGTGAGCATTGGTTAGTGGTGGCTGAATAGAAGGTTTATGCACAGTTGCAAGACTCTGTAGGACTCTACACAGTGGCGTACACACAACCCATGGGGCCCCGGTGCGAAAACTGATCCGTGGGCCCCCCCCCCGCGCTTACTCTGCGCGGGCTGGGGCCGCAACACATGGCGGCGGGCACCTGGTAGCAGAGCTGCGACCCGTGCGACCGCGGTATGTACGCCAGTGCATGCATAAACACATACACTTAAAGGACCACTACAGACACCCAGATCAAATCAGCTCAATGAAGTGGTCTGGGTGCCAGGTCTCTCTAGTTTTAACCCTGCAGCTGAAAACATAGCAGTTCAGAGAAACTGCTATGTTTCACTGAGGGTTAATCCAGCCTCTAGTGGCTGTCTCATTGACAGCCGCTAGAGGATTTTCTGCGATTCTCACTGTGAAAATCACAGTGAGAAGACGCTGAACGTCCATAGGAAAGCATTGAGTAATGCATTCCTATGGGCGGTTTGAATGCGCGCGTGGCTCTTGCCACACATGTGCATTCGGAGCTGAGAGGCGGATCGGGACGGAGAGATCCCCAGCGCCAAGGGAGCCCGGCGCTGGAGAAAGGTAAGTGCTTTAGACACACACACACACTCTCAATGACAGACTCACACATTTACTGACAGACAGACGCACACAAACATACTCAGTAACAGACACACACACTAACACACACTCACTAACACACACACACACTCACACTAACACACTCACTAACACACTCACACACACTCACTAACACTCACACTCACTAACACACACACACTCACACTAACACACTCACTAACACTAACACACTCACTAACACACACACACACTCACACTAACACACTCACTAACACACACACACTCACACTAACACACACACACACTCACTAACACTCACACTAGCACAATCACTCACACTAACACACTCACACTAACACAATCACTCACACTAACACAATCACTCACACTAACACAATCACACGTTTTGTTTTTTTTTGTTTTAAGTTTAATCCCCCCAGCCTCCTTACCTGTGTGAGAGCTGGGGGGATTCCCTGGGGTCCAGTGGTGTTGCTGGCCCTGCTGTCACCCGGCTGGCTGGCGGGCGCGCAAGGGAGCACTGTCCCCTAAGTGCTCCCTCTTCAGCTCCCTCGCGCGCCGCGTACTGATGCCGGAGCCGGAAGATGACGTCATCTTCCGGCTCCGGCATCAGTGCGGTGCGCGATGGAGCTGAAGAGGAAGCACTCAGAGTAGAGTGCTCCCTCGCGCGCCCGCCAGCCAGCCGGGTGACAGCAGGGCCAGCCTCGGGGGGCCCGGAGGTGGCCGGCTCCTGGGCCCCCAAGCAGAAGAGGCTGGCCCTGTGGGTACATACCTGGGTCGCAGGGCGGCCGGGCCCCCTGGTGGGCCGGGCCCGGTCGCAGCCGCGACCCCGGTATGTACGCCACTGACTCTACACCTTTATGTCCGTTGGACTCCATAGGCACCAACAGCTTCAAATATCTGTTTGCTGCTATGTAATGGTATTTTAGCAGCTGCTCTCTTGATCCGATGCATGGATTTGGCAGAAATCTTCTTCAATGTGCCTTTATTTGCATGAACCCGTCTGTGCTCTGAATCAGCCACAAATCTCTTAATAGTGCGATGATCACGCTTAAGTTTTTGTGAAATATCTAATGTTTTCATACCCCGTCCAAGGCATTGAACTATTTCACTCTTTTCGGCAGCAGAGAGATCCTTTTTCTTCCCCATATTGCATGAAAATGGTGCTTTGCTTAATAATGTGGAACACCCTCCTTTAATAGTTTTTCCTTAAACTGTGCTCACCTGGCAATCTAATTATCACAGGTATCCAAGATTGTTTTCAATGATCAAAAAAGCCCTGAGACACAATGCCATCCATGAGTTAAACTGAAAAACTGAATATTTAATCTTTGTGACACTTAAATAGAATTTGCATAATAATTTGGAACAGGGTGTAGACATGAGGACACTAGGGGGACACTGAGACTCTAGGGGAGACTGAGAGACATGGAGACACTGGGAGACTAATGAACAAAGAGACATGGAGACACTGCGAAACAGGTAGACTAAGGGACACTGAAAGACAGGGAGACACTGCGAGACAGGGAGACATTGGGAGCAATCCCTCTATACAGCAGAAAGTAGTTTTTTGGTGATTTTACAGAATTTTCTCTTGTCACTCCTTGCGATTTACAACCTTTGATGTCACGCATACATAGTTAAATATACAAATGATTAAGGCCGGTATTTTTTCCTAAGAAAGGTGGCAACCTTAGTGGCAAATCATCATGGGATTTGTACGGCAGCTGAGGATCTACATATCTGCCCCCTCTGCTCTACAGCTGGTGTGTGTGGTGGGGGGCTTACCAGATTCTTGCACCAGTTCCCTGAGGTTTCTAGTTACGCCCCAGTTGGTGAGCAGTTGGTCCCCTTGCCACCACTCCCATCCACAGATAAGTTACATAATTATTTTATTTCTGTTCATCCTTTGCAGAAATTGCTATTGGTTTATTAGAGGTATAGCAGCAGTTGTAGAGATCTGTTGGGAAGCCTCAGGAGATGATAATTATAGGGCAAGGACGTGGGCAGGTGAAGTGAAGAGGGGAAGATAGTGACACTGAATCCCAGATATTTTTTGTATCCTAGTCACGTCACAGAGTCAATGACAGGATGTGTTATATAAAAAACACAGTAAATGTTTTTGAAACTAGAAAATAACTTGCAAACAAATTCAGTTGTTCTCCTTGATATTATTAGTGTAGCACTATATCATATACTGTGAACGCACAAGACCTCTAGTAAACAATCTGTGTTGTATATACAGGTTGAAGAGATGTCCCATAGCCTTTATAGCTCATAGATAGAATCAATGGCTTAAAGGGAACAGCAACGTCTCTTGAAATTACATAACTCAGTAAAACATTGAAAATCACCTATAACTTGTGTTAACCTTTTTTATATAATAATCTTTCAAATTTATATAAATTATTTAGCAAATGGCATCACAACCCAACTGAGGCAAGACCAAGCATTGCAAATGAGGATGCAACATGGAAACACTGCTTCATTTCTAATCTTCTCTGTATGCTTCCCCTATGCTAACTGCAAGGTGTAAAGGACAAGGCACATAAAATGATTGACAGGGGACTACGCTGCAGAATAGAGAAATGTGGATTCCTACATACACCAAACACCAAAACCATTACTTCTTAACCCCATAAGGGCTGAGCCAAAGGTACACATTCTGATGAAAATAAAACGTAAACAAAACTTGGAATTTGACTATATGTCTGTTCAACCGTAATTCACCTCTTTTACTTACTATATATCATTTTAGAAACAAATAGGGCATTCATTGAACATCAAATATTTAGCTATGAAACATAATTTAATATGAATAAAATGTAAAGAAAAAGAGAAATTATGATTTTGTAAAAAATTTTTTAGTTCTGCATGACATTTTAATGGAGTGTAATGTTTGCTTTTACTGCAATAGAATGCACATATTTGTATTCAGCAATGTCTCACGTGTAAAACAGTACCCCCTATGTACAGGTTTTATGGTGTTTTGGGAAGTTACAGGGTCAAATATAGCATGTTACATTTTTCATTTTTTTCACATTGAAATTTGCCAGATTGGTTACATTGCCTTTGAGACATTATGGTATCCCAGGAATGAGAATTAACCCCATGATGGCATACTATTTGCAATAGGAGACAACCCAAGGTTTGTCTGTTTTGAGGTATGTAGAGAGGGATCTCTGAAAGAACTTTAGGCTTGGTGAAGATTTTAAAGCAGCACTGTCATGCCGATTCCCTTTTTTTTTTTTTTTTTTAACCCCGCCTCCACTACATCCAATTGGCCCCTTAGTCACCCCCAAATGCCACTAAGCCCCCCATATTACCTCTTTTTAATCTTCATTTTCTGCCCCGATCTATATTCAGAGCGCCACCATCTTTGTGTGGGTCGGTGAAGTCCCTGTGGGACACGTCATCTGCCCACACTAGATAGCACTGAGATTCCCGCACATGCCCAGTGAAACATATGGACATGCGAACGGGAATTTCATCTAATCATTCATTCATTCGTCAGACAGACGAATGAATGAATAGAAAAATCAGACTAACAAACTAACACCGAATATCAATATCAGGCCCCCCCAGGTCCCCCCTCACTCTATGGGGGTCAATATGACCCCCATAATAGCATAAGGGAGATTAAAATCTCCCGAATGCCCCTACTCGCTATACCGCGAGTAGGGGTATGTCTACTAAACAGTGAGCAGCCTGTGGCTGCTCAATGTAAAAAAAAAAGCCCTACTATCCGCCCCCCACCCCTGCGCGGCGGGTGGGGGCCCTAAAAAAACAATAAGGGGGGGCAGACCTATTGTCCTCCCCCGGCCCCCACCCCTGAGTGGCGGGTGGGGGCCATAAATTACAATGGGGGGACGGGGACCTACTGTACTCCCCCCCGGCCCCCACCCTTGAGCGGCGGGTGGGGGCCATAAAGATGAGGGGGGGGACCTACTGTCCTCCTTCCCAGGCCCCCACCCCTGTGCGGCGGGTGGGGGCCATAATGATAATGGGGGGACCTACTGTCCTACCCCTCTCCGGCCCCACCCCTCGGCGGCGGGTGGGGCCCATAATGATAATGAGGGGGGGACCTACTGTCCTCCCCCTCTCCGGCCCCCACCCCTGGGCGGCGGGTGTTGGCCATAATGATAATGAGGGGGGGACCTACTCTCCTTCCCTGGTCCCCACCCCTGGGGGGGCCTACTCTCCTTCCCCAGCCCCCACCCCTGGGGGGCAGATGGGGGCCATAATGATAATGAAGGGGGGGACCTACTGCACCACAAGCCCCTAGTCACCCACCTCCCCACCCAAATAAAATGGCCCCTACCTACCCCCCTCACCCTAAAAATAGTGAGGGGGGAATAAAATTACTACCCTGTAAAGTAAAATTAAACTTACCATTCAGTGTCTTCTTTTTTCCTAAAATCTTCATTTTTCAGCCCAGGGTTAGGGTTAGGGTTAGGGTTAGGGTTTTTCAGCCCCAAAAAAGGCCAAATAAAAATCCATTATACCCGTCGAACTTAAAATAAAATAAAAAGCGCAAAAAAAGAAAAAACCTGAGCGCAAAAAAAATAATCCATCTTCACCCATGGAGGGCTCCGCGCAGACTGAGCTCCGCAGGGCGGGGGAAGGCTTATAAAGCCTTGCCACGCCCTGACATTAAGGATTTAAGCCAATCAGAGTGCTCTTTGTCATTTTACACAGCGCGGGAAAATTCCAAAGAGCTTTCCCACGCTGTGTAAAATGACACAGAGCACTGTGATTGGATGGATTTCAAGCCATCCAATCACAGTGCTCTGTGTCATTTTACAGAGGAGGAGATTGAGGAAAGGTAAGTTCGGCATGACAGTGCCGCTTTAAAGTGTGCGGGAGGTCGTTCCACAATTGCGGCGCTCTGTAGGAGAAGGAGGATCAAGCTGCTTTCTTTTTGTATTGAGGTAGACTAAATAAAATGTTGGTACTGGATCAGAGGTTATAGGAGATGGGAACAGCCGAGGAGAGCATTTTGCTCAGGTAGGGTGGGAGTTTCCCAGAAAAGCACAAGGCTGGAAAGATGAAGGGTGCGTCTGGATTCCAGCGACAGCCAGTTTAATTCTTTTAGCATGTCACAATGGTGGGTCCTGTAATTACATTGTAGCACAAATCGGCAGAACGAGTTATACAATGTGTTGAGTTTATTAATGTGGGATTGCGGTGCAGATGCATATGCTACATCCCCATAATCAATGATTGGCATCAGCATTTGCTGTGCAATCTTTTCCTTTACTGTTGGGCTTAGGCGGGATTTGTTTCTGTACAGGGCACCTAGTTTTGGATAAAGTTTAGATGCAAGTTTTTCTATGTAGATGCCAAAAGATAGATTGGGGTCTAACAACATGGGATGCCAGGTAAGTCCCCCCCATCGCGATCGCCGGTGTGGGATCGCCGGCAAACGGGTAAGTACCCTGGACGGCATGGACGTGCTATGCCGCCCACCGGCATTAAGAGCCGGGTCCCCAAGGACGGCATAGCACACCCGCCGTCCTTAAAGGACCACTCTAGGCACCCAGACCACTTCAGCTTAATGAAGTGGTCTGGGTGCCAGGTCCTTCTAGGGTTAACCCATTTTCTCATAAACATAGCAGTTTCAGAGAAACTGCTATGTTTGTGAATGGGTTAAGCCTTCCCCTATTTCCTCTAGTGGCTGTCTCATTGACAGCCGCTAGAGGCGCTTGCGTGATTCTCACTGTGATTTTCACAGTGAGAGCACGCAAGCGTCCATAGGAAAGCATTATGAATGCTTTCCTATGTGACCGGCTGAATGCGCGCGCAGCTCGTGCCGCGCGTGCGCATTCAGCCGACGGGGAGGAGAAGAGGAGGATCGGAGGAGGAGAGCTCTCCGCCCAACGCTGGAAAAAGGTAAGTTTTAAACACTTTCCCCTTTCCAGAGCCCGGCGGGAGTTGGTCCCTGAGGGTGGGGGCACCCTCAGGGCACTCTAGTGCCAGGAAAACGAGTATGTTTTCCTGGCACTAGAGTGGTCCTTTAAGGAGTTAATGTCTGGTGTAGACAAACAGCCACTTAAGGCTCCTCCTGTTTCTTATACAGCATTGCACATGATTAGTGTTGATAATTTCATGGGAGGCAAAGCGACTGCAGCAAAGAGACAATCCCAAAGCTGGATCACAAAAACTTTTTATAGTGTTGTTGTTTTTTTACTTTCTAACAGGCAGAGGGACTGAATTTAAGTTGTCAGAAAAGTGTAAGCTCACGGTGAACCTCCTAGGTGAGTTTGACAATTCACCTTGTTGCTTTCAGCAACTAACCAAAAGCTCCAGTGAGACAAAATTAGATATTCTTACATACTTACAGTGTAACATGGCTGTATAATACAACCACAAACAAAAACACGCACACATAAAAGCCCTGCGCTATTGGGCAGCAGTTATCGCTATAGAATTCATCTGCCCAGATACATATAATAAATCTTTTTTAAATTCTTTATTTTTATTGTGCATGAAATCACAGAAAAATTGACGGTGCCACAACAGCATAATACAAGCTCAATCACGCAGGTTTTGGCATAAGTGGCAATGAGTTATAAGCACATTTTTTAATATTAGTATGAGGAGAAACAAGCTAGGTTCATACAGCTGATTGTAAGCCCCCAGAGTAACAAACATTGACTTCAGTGTGCCTGGCGTGGTGGGCATTGTGTAAGTGACAGTGTTGTATTTTAATAAGGCATATGTGTTGGTGGCATGTCTAGTCTGGGTAATGCTGTACCGCTCGCTGGTCTAAAGTCGGCTCAAGGGTGGCATGTTATGTGTCCTGAAGGTTATACTGAGCCTTTTATAGGTGAGGAACGACAGACATGGGAATTATTAATTAGAACATTAACTTGCTTGCACATGTGTCTGAGTCTAGTTACTGTTAGCATTCAAACGATTTAAACAATGTGTGAGACCTCTGTGATCCCTTATGCAAGCCAAACACGCAACAGTAAGATCAAAATAAGCGAATAGCTGCGTGCCAGTACTGACGTGAATGCATTAGAGTCTCTTCCTCCCTCTGCACTGATAACACAACATTGCCCTGTGGCCTGATAAAGCAAACCAATTAATTTCAGAATGAGAGGGTCTAACATATGGAGAAGCATTTCAGGGAAGCAGGTGGTTGTCACCAGGGCTAGGATCGGCTGTGGGGCATGTGGAATGTCCAGAGAGATTTAGCCGATGCCCAACGGATGCTGGATACTGTCCTGGTAGGAACGATAAGTCCTCCGGTCTTGTGGGGTAAGTCTCTGGGAGCGCGTACCTTGGTGGCATGGCGGGAGCTGGTGGATATGTGCTCTTCCGACGTGTATTGCCTCTTGCTCTCGTCTGGACTGAAGGAGCAGGGTCCGTGCAGTCCCGGTCGGGTTTCCCCTCGCACGGTGTTATGGCATGCGGCGTCACACCGCAGTGCAGGTCCCCGCTCGGGGGTCCGTCGGCTGGCTCGTCGGCGAGCATGTCGCTTTGCTGTGTGCCTTGTGGATTAAGTAGCCGCCGCTTCAGCCTCCCTCCGATGCCTGGCGAACATAACTGGGTAGGTGGTGCTGTAATCCATGCTCCTCCAGAGGTTTCGGCATATGAGGTCAGATTAGCGGTAAAATGCTTTCTCCTTGCCTGCGATTCCAGATTTTCTTAAAGGTGCAGTTTGGAGCTTGGCGGCCATCTTGGGCCCGACATGCGGTCTGCTGTACGGGCGGGAGACTCAGGGTGCAGGCTTGGTAGTTTGGGTCTCGAAGGTGTAGACCGGGATCACCCCCCCGGTCCAGAGGGGGGGAACGGGGCCGGTATCCCCGCGGGTCCGACTCCAAGCCCCAAACAGTAGGCGGCAGGGCAGCGGCCGTCCGTCCCGCTCGCCTCCGGAGTAGGCCCTGAGAAGGTCGGGTAGGATTCCTCCTCCAGGGGACTGTAGCCTGTATGGCCAGCCTCACCCTGGACCCCATGGCTCTCTGCCCGGCGGGGGCCACCGTTGCCGGCAGGTTTTGTGCCAAAATACGCGTAAATATGTCTATTTCTAACATTAGGCTGCAGGAGCTGGTCTTGCATGCGTCCAGCCAGCTCGGCGGTCCGGCCCCGCCCCAATAAATCTTTTTTTAATACATGCACTCTATCCCAAAGCTGTATGCTCATTTTAATAACTAACATAGGTTTTTACCTAGGTAGAACTTTGTAAATTTCTTTATTTTGTTGGTGCGTTGCATAGACATATTAACACTTCAAAACATCAGCAATACAGTTAAGATGATAGTACAAGATCATATCACTTGTTAGGGTATCAGCACCGTTTTATATGGTAGTTAAACAAGGTAACACGAATCAAGATTACATTTACAAATGACAGGTTGAGGGGGTGATATAGGACTCGATCTAGAGATTGCATGAGGGTTGTGTTTTGCATGTTGAACTGGGAGAGTAGAGTAAGAGTGAGGGGTGAAGTAAGGAGTGTGACCGGTAGTGCCCGTTGTGTTATGAGGGGGGCAGTAGCCCTTCTCCATGCTAGTAGTGTAGGTCTGAGCACCTCTGGTGTTGAGGTTCTCCTCTGCGTGGGGTGCCCCTAACCATGGGGGTGGCGGGGTGGTGTATAAAATTTGTTTGCCAGCGGGGATCGTCGGTCTGTGACCGCGTGTAGGTGCGGTATATTAGACACCTTTTAAGGCCGTTTCAGGCTATATCGCTTGTGCTGCGTTACAGCATGTATGTCATGGTTTGCAGGGTGGTCAAGAGTGTGAGAGCTGTAGAACATTTGTAGATAACATGAAAGAAAAAGAAAACAAGCAAACATAAAGGAAACGCAGGCACACCATGGGTAACAGCCTTGGTGCAATTTTCTGTAGCATGTTATATAGTCAGGTTGGTGGGGGCGCGGCTGCACCAGTTCTTGGTTCAAATATCGCAATGTTGGCTCGATCCCAGCCTCCAGGGTTCGGCGGCCCAGATGGGATAGCGGTGGGCATGTGTAGACCCAGTGCAGTCAGGAGAGTTTATCCTTCGGAGACAGTTCCCAGCTTGTCTGTGGCTCCTTCGTGTGATACCAGTAGGGATCGTGGGGTCCCCCATCTGTATGCGATCCCTGAGATGTGATTAGTTGTAGAGATCTGCGCCATTGTAGGGTGGCCCTTGTGAGGTCCGTGAGCTGGGAGCCTTCGAATGTATATGGGGTTTTGTCCCTCAGGGCTGTCAGCAAGTGTCCTTTGTCCTGATATGATATGCAGCGGAGGATAATATCCCTGGGGCCAGCTGGTTGTGCCTTGGTGGGTCCAGGTAAGCAGTACATTTTCTCGCCGGTAGCTCAGAGGCCACTTGGCATCGCAGGTAGTGGGGCAGTTCCTCTGCTGTTTTTGTGTCAGGGACCCCGCGAATCTTGACGTTATTACGCCTGTGGCGGTCTTCTAGTGCTGAAATTTGTGAGGTAAGTACCTTGTTAGCGGACTGAAGTTTGCTTAGGGTGTTTTACATAGTTGATATCTCTGTGCGGACATCTTGTATGTCATTCTCTGTGGCACTGACGCGGTTTGTGACCTGCTGGATGTCCTTTTTAATTGCCGCTGTGTCCGCTGCCAGTAGTTTCTGTATGTTCAGTAAGAGAGTTTGTAAGTCCTGTTTAGTGGCTAGGTTGCTGGTTATGGAGTCAAGATGTGTGGTGTCTGTGTCATCCCTCACCACTGTGGCCTGTGTCTCCTTGTGTTCCATCCTGTCTGAGGTGCTCCCGCTCTCCCGGCCGCCATTTTGGATGGTGCCGACTTTTGCAGCATTGTGCTTATGTCCCTTGAGTCCTGGACATCTCTGTGCGAGGGCTTTTGCTGTTTGCGCCTCATGTCCACCGGGTTTGCTGTCAGACTCTGTGGGGGTTGCGGAGGTATTTCGTCAGCTCTGGTAAGTACTGCACCTCCAAGAAGGGTGTCCCAGCTAATGTAGGCCGGTGCTTTGTAGGCCCCGGACCGGCGCTTAGATTTGCCCGATTTCAGCAGCTGGAAGTAGGGCATCGGGGGTCATCAGGTCAATCCCCCAAGCTGATGGTGGTGTCGCCGGGGTTGGATTGCCCCTGGTACGTCCTTTTTTTCCGCGGGGAATCGGTTATCTTATCGGAGCCCAAGTAGATGGCGTCCGCTTGGCTGCGCTGGCAAGCTCCCCGTAGATAGAACTTTGGGTTGACAAGACAGCTCCTATTCCTCCCGTCAAGACGAAGATATAAATATATAATTTATGTTGTACAGATTAATTAAGGGAGAGAGAGTGTGCATCTGGGGGAGTTTATGTAAGACTGATATGCGTTTTAACAGCCCTCAACAGAAAATGCTGTTATAACATGACATCTGCTCATTCCTCTGCTGTGCACAGTCTGACTGTGGATTTATCACCGGAGAACCTGTCATTGCCTTAATCTTCTCACAGAGGCACCAAGATCATCAGAATGAAAAGTGCCATAGGGATGCCAGGGACAGAGTGAAACACAAGGAGTCAGGCAACAGATGAGGAGGGGGAGGGATATTAGAAGGAGGAGTGGGAGGAAGATTTAGGAGAAGAATATGGATAGCTAGCTGTGAAATGCTGAGCATATTATTCTCTGAAAAGGAAAGAGAAAAGCAAATAAATCACAAAGTAAATATAAAGCATTCATGGCAGAGAAACTTTAGGTTAAGGAGCAGTAAGCAAGACATTTAAGGACATTAAACACCGACTAAACATGAACCAAACTACACAAGGGATACATTACAGATATACAAACATAGCAAAATATTGCATTCAAATTAATTATTTGCACACCTGATCTTTACTTCATCCCTTCAGCTCTGGTATGGTTAGACAGATGTTAAAGTGATACTATAGGCACCAAAACAACTTAGCTTAATGGAGTTGTTTCGGTTTATAGATCATGACCTTGTAGTCTCACAGCTTACATCCCTACCATTTAGGACAGGGGTAGGCAACCTTTTAGCAGCACTGTGCCGATATAGGATTGTGATGTCCCGTAGCGTGCTGGTCCTATTTTTTTTTTTAATCAAGGTGTGTATGCTGCCGTATTCTGCTTGTGTTATTTTTACTGTAATTGCTTTGTATCATTGTATTTGTGTGTATATGCAGGGCCGTCTTTAATAGTGACAGTAGCAAGAATTTTTTGGGGTCTCCCTGTTGCACGGGTGATTAAAAGGTAGATCTCCATCTGTCGTGCAACTCCAGAAATGCATTGATAGCTGGGGCTCTACCATTTACCCATGTTTGCAGGTCTGTATTTAGCACTAAGCAGTTTTTGTGTGTTTGAATGTAAACAGGTTTTTGTATGGAATTTGTTTGTACGTGGTGTTGGCGTGATTGCAAGCATGTATTTGTGTAGTGTTGGTTTTTGAATGCAGCGGTGTACATATAATTTTGGTGTGTAACACAGACATGTGTTTGTACGTAGTGTTGAGATTTGAATGCAGAGGTGTATTTGTGTGTAGTGTTAGTGTGTGAATGCTGAGATGTATGCACATATACATACACAGAGATATATACACACTGAAATGCGCACACACAGATACACACACAGACATACTGACACACACACAGACATACTGACACACACACAGACATACTGACACACACACAGACATGCTGACATACAAACATACTGACACACAGACATGCTGACACACACAGATATGACACACACACACATACAGACACACTAACACACACACACACACACTGACAGACATATTGACACAGACATACACTTTAAAACCCATCCTCCAGTTTCCTACCTTTCCTGCTGGTGGTGGAAGGTGTTGGGAGTTGGGGTCTAGCGCTCTCGGCCAGCCCCCCTCCAAACTGCCTACTCTTCTTTCCCGCGCGCTCCTCTCTATGTGGGAGGAAGTGATGTGCGGCCGTCACTTCCTCTCAGCCTGCTCATGAAAAGCAAGGGGGCCGCTCGCGCTGTTAAAGCGCCTCAGCATGCGGCGGGCCCCTGCTGACAGAAGCCCACCTGCTGACAGAAGCCCACCAGGTGGTCCTTTGTGCACCAGGTGGGCCTCCTTAGTGTGCAGATTACCGGCCAGAGGGTTAGAAATAGTTGAGGCCAGCAGGGCTCACGGTGCAGCTGCCCAGTTTGCCCCGCGTTAAAGATGGCCCTGCGTATATGAGCTATTATATTGTTTATGTTCATGAGTAGTATATGGTATTGTGTATGATACATATGAATGTGGGCTATGTATGGGGGCCGCTTGTGCAATTGTGTGTGTGTGTGTGTGGATGGATATGTCACAGTGTGTGTTTGGTAGTGTGTGGGGGCTTTTTGGGGTATTGCATGTGGGGTTGTGTGCATGTATGTGGATTGTTAGTGGTGTTTCGTTTGTGCGGATTGTGTGTATGTTTGTGTGTGGGCTGTCCGTATTATTTGTATGAGGGGAGGGTTATTCTGCATTTCTGTGTATATCTAGCAGTGTGGGTGGCTTCCCTGGGTTCCAGTGGGGGGCCAGGCTGGCCAGGGACAGGTCAAGGACAGGAGCTGCAAAAGCAGCTGCAGGCTGCTCTACTACAGTGTGGATTCCTATTCACAAGTGCTGGGAGGAAGTGCTCTGAGATCACTACCTCTACGTGCTGCAATGCATAAATTGAGGATTGTCCTTCACCACCTTTTCGGATTAGCAGATATCTGAAGTTTTACTGGGACTCCTGATAGGCCAGAGCCTGTTTGGCTCTAGCAGCCTTGAGTGCCGTGCAAAGGCACCTCGAGTGCCGTGCAAAGGCACCTCGAGTGCCGTGCAAAGGCACCTCGAGTGCCGTGCATGGCACTAGTGCCGTAGGTTGCCTACCCCTGATTTAGGAGTTAAATCACTTTGTTTAGGTAGCCCTTACCTGTAACTTACATGCCCTTCCTATCTACTTCCTGTAAATAGAGATCTAAGGTTTAAACTTCCTTTATTACACAGTGTGTTTAATTTAGAATGTATTAACTTCTAACATATGTAATATCTGAGACCATGTCAATCACATCCAGGGGAGGTGTAACAGGGCTGCATAAACATAAGAAAAAATCCTAAAGGAAATAGAATGTAAGCGTGTGACTGCAGGGGCATGGTATATACACCAAAACAGCTTCATTAAACTAAGGTTGTTTTGGTGCCTATAGTATTCTTTTAATAATGGGCAGTCAGAGTAACCCCTATGCCTTGTGGAAAATGTTCTCAATAAGTGTTCTCATCCATGTATGGCCATTGAGAGGGTACCATGTAGCTATGGACTCCCTCCCAGTCAGATGTGACCGGGGTGTTTCAGTCCCCCAACATTAATGTACTTAGAACACTCCCATATAACTCCTGCATTAATATAGTGACAACCACCCATAATGGCTATGACCGAGTAGAAATATCTATTCCCTACATTCCCTCCCATGTACCCAAATAATTTTGGGTGTGGGCTGTGTTTCATAACTTTGCCTTTAAAAAAACCAAACTAAATTTCAGTGTACATACGTGTCAAGCAATAGGCAAAGAGACAGATTAATGAATTACCAATGTCTTTGAAGAGGCATAACTCTAAAACTAAGAGTGTGCTAAAATGTATGTGGGCCTGTGTCACTTTGCATTTCTTCCAATAACCAACCAAACTGATATGTTGGTTTGTATTTTGGTGATAGATAGAAGGTAGATAAATGGTTTTTTTCCCCACATGAAGCAATCAGGAGCCCAATTATTGTTTTATTGCACATGCTCAAGAGTCCAAAGTGGAATATACCACAAGACTAATAGATCCTTTATAGATCTTATCACACATGCTCAATACGATGCCACAGAAATATTTAGTTTATAGCATGAAAAGTCCATATACCCTTCTACTTGTTATGCAATGGTTGATGGGAAATGGCAAGATAAGGCAAGCATTAATGCTCTGTCGTTTGCCATACATTATTTTGAAGTAAAGTGGTCCTTGGACTCACTTTAATTGGGCCTAAATATAAGAATCAGGAGTTGCTTACCAAAATCTCCAGGCTGGTCACTGACGACAAAGTGTGAAAACCAGGCAAAATAAACCGACATGATACAAATCCAAACGTAAAGGACAAAGTGGCGCTAATTTCAGTATGTAATCTGGTGCAACTTCAAATGTGATAGAGTAAAAGAACAGAAAAGGTGATTTGCGCACACAGAGAAAAATTATTTGGTGTAACTTACACTTATTAATTCTCTGGTAACCAACACATAGGTAATTCTTTCAAACCTATATTAAAGTGAATTAAAAAGCACACATAGTGTAAACTGTATATGTGAGATTGTATATACATAAGAATATCTCTTCAAACTCACAATTTTCAGAGCCTATTCAAAGTTGGCTCGGTACTTATGATGCTTTTTGTCTCATCCATGAGATATATAGTGGAATTACAAGGAATCGTCCTCAGGAACTCAGCACTGTTATATTACAGGAAACTCCAGAGTCCAGGGTAAGTATTTGATGAGAATTTATTCAACAAATTATTAAAAACAAAAGCAAAAAGTAGCACAACGCGGTTCAACCATATAGACAGGTCTTCCTCAGGTGAATATATTTTTCAGACTGGACATATTTGGCTTTATATGCTAGAAAGTCTATCAGATAATTGTACAATTTCAAACACGTGTGTATAAAAAACTACCCACATCCATATATGGTCAAGACTGGAAGTATCTTGCCAACTCCAATATGGCTGTACATCAGGTCTTGAACACAGTGTCCTCTCCCTCCCCAAGATGTCCATCATCTACATATATGTATATGTATATACACTGTATATGAGAGAAATTGGTTGAATCTATATATTTGCGATGTATTTTAATATATTCTCTCATTGTATTATATATTTCCCCTTATGATATGGACTGTGGGCACATCTGTATATGTGCCCTGTTGAAAAATAGACGTTCGGGACGCAACCTGCACCTAATGACAAAGAGAACACCCACTCCTCGATGGAAATAAAGTGTTATATACGTCACAGGAAATGACGTATTTGCACATCCCGACAAGACGAACGCTCAGCCGTCATAGAATACAACGGAAAGGAAAAGAAACAGTGATGCAAGAAGGAGGCTATATGTATTTGATGGACATCTTGGGGAGGGAGTGGAAACTATGTTCTAGACCTGATGTACAGCCATATTGGGGTTGGTGAGATACTTCCGGTCTTGACCATATATGGATCTGGGTGTTTTTTTTATGCACATGTTTGAAATTGTACAATTATCTGATATACTTTCTAGCATATAAAGCCAAGTATGCCCAGTCTGAAAAATATATTCACCTGCAGAAGACCTGTCTGAATGGTTGAAACGCGTTGTGCTACTTTTTGCTTTTGTTTTTAATAATTTGTTGAATAAATTCTAATCAAATACTTACCCTGGACTCTGGAGTTTCCTGAAATATAACAGTGCCGAGTTCCTGAGGACGATTCCTTGTAATTCCACTACATATCTCATGGATGAGATGAAAAACACCATAAGTACTGAGCCAACTTGTAATAGGCTCTGAAAATTGTGAGTTTGAAGAGATATTCTTACATATATACAATCTCACATATACAGTTTACACTATGTGCGTTTTTAATTCACTTTAATAAAGGTTTGAAAGAATTACCTATGTGTTGGTTACCAGAGAATTAATAAGTGTAAGGTAAACCAAATACTCTTTCTCTGTTCTTTTACTCTACAACATGATACAAAGTAAAAAAACAGTGAAGCATCGAAATCCTAGTCTCTTGAACTTAACAAAGTGCAGATGCAGGTTACAACATTAGTTGAGGTGTGAAATTTGGTTATGAAGAATTGCTAGAAAATGTGAATGTTTTTATTTTACAAAAAAGTTATCTTAGAGGGTATTGTCAAGGTTAATACTCCCCAACACGCAAACCAGAGAACAATAAAGTCAAGCACAGATAGACGTATTACTGGACCTTAAGGTGGCCGGGCTTAACGTAGGAATGAGAGATAGGAATAGTCAAACACGCCAAGGTCAGGAATACAGAGAGACGGGAAAGCGAATAGACAGAGCCAAGGTCAGGGAGCCAGAAACGAGAATAACTGATAGGTGTGCGCGCGCAACGCCCGCCAGCGATCCACACCGTCCGACAGGACAGGAGAGGACAGACGGCGGTACCGGGACGGCGCGGGACACAAGGTATGACAGAACCCCCCCTCCCGAAGGAACGCCTACTGAAGGAACACCAGAAAGGTGAGAAGGAAACCTAGCATGAAACGCCCTAAGGAGTCGGGGCGCATGAACCTCAGAGGCAGGAACCCAGGAGCGCTCCTCGGAACCATAGCCCTTCCAATGAACCAGGTACTGAAGTGAACCACGGGAGATGCAGGAGTCGACAACATGTTGAATCTCATACTCCTCTTGACCCTGAATTAAAACAGGAGGAGGACGAGGCTGGAAACAGGAATGAGCATTGCAAACAAGCGGTTTCAGGAGGGACGTATGAAAAACGTTGGGTACACAGAGGTTTTTGGGCAAGTCCAGGGCATAGGAAACAGGATTGATCTGTCGCAAGACCTTGTAAGGACCGATTAACTTAGGAGCCAGCTTAATAGAGGGAACGCGTAAGCGCAAGTTACGCATAGATAACCAAACTCTATCACCAGCAACATAAGAAGGTGCCGCCCTACGGTGCCTATCAGCAAAGGCTTTCTGAGTACACAAATTTTTCTCCAAGTGTCGCGTACAGTGGATAAGTGTTCGTCTAGAGCCGGTATACCCATGTGAGAAAACAAAGTCGGAAGTAGATTAGGATAACGACCATACGTGACAAAGAAGGGACTGTGACCAGAAGCAGAGTGCGTAGCATTGTTCCTGGCGAATTGAGCCCAAGGAAGAAGGTCAGCACAGTTGTCCTGGAGTTGAGACGTAAAACAACGGAGATATTGTTCAAGGCTTTGATTAGTCCTTTCAGCAGCACCATTCGTTTGAGGATGATAGGCCGAGGAGAAGGCAAGTTCAATGCCCATGTCTTTACAAAAGCCCCTCCAAAATTTTGAAACAAATTGTAAACCTCTATCAGACACAATGACGTCTGGCATTCCGTGTAAACGTATAATTTCCTTTGTGAATATTCTGGCTAATTCAGCAGAGGAAGGCAGTTTCCTCAAAGGTATGAAATGCGCCATTTTTGAGAAACAATCGACTATAACCAAAATAACAGTAAAACCCTTAGATTGTGGCAGCTTGACTATAAAATCCATAGAGAGCTGGGACCAAGGAACTGATGGCAAAGGAAGGGGATGCAGAAGACCACATGGCATTTGATGGGAAGATTTAGATTGGGAACAAACATTACACGACGATATGTAAGCTTCAACTTCCTTTCTAAGAGATGGCCACCAATACTGCCGAGTAATCAAATCAATGGTCTTAGATACCCCCATATGTCCATATTTTACTGTCATGGTAATGGCTGAATACTTCCCCTCTCAGCTCTGGAGGTACGTAGAATTTATCAACAGGCTTATCACTAGGTGCCCTATCTTGGACCCTGGTTCTAGTTAAAGCAATGATTCTCTCAGGAGGTATGATGGGTTCTGTTATGACCTCCTCTTTATCAAGAGTGGCAAACTGTCTGGAAAGAGAATCTGCTTTGGTGTTACGATTACCAGGTCTATAGGAGATTACATAATTGAAGCGGGAAAGAAAAAGAGCCCAGCGGGCTTGTCTGGGTGAAAGCCTTCTAGCGTCACTTAAATAGGATAAATTCTTATGATCGGTGAGAATCATGATAGGAACCGTAGATCCCTCAAGTAAGTGACGCCATTCCTTGAGAGCTGATACTATGGCTAATAATTCTCTATTACCTATATCATAATTCTTTTCTGCAGATGTCAGCCTACGGGAAAAGAATCCACAAGGATGCAACAGAGCGGTAGGAGATTCCCTCTGGGAAAGGATAGCCCCCACAGCGTTCTCGGAGGCATCAACCTCAAGGATGAAGGGTTTAGAGGGGTCTGGAGATACCAGGACGGGAGCTGAGGCAAAAGATTTCTTCAAGAGAGTGAAAGAAGCCTTGGCTTCTTCAGACCAATTGACGTGATTAGCTCCCTTCTTGGTCATAGCTGTGATTGGAGCTATAATCTGGGAAAAGCCTTTTATAAATTTTCTATAATAGTTAGCGAATCCAATGAATCTCTGTATGGACTTCAAACCAATGGGTAAGCGCCATTCAAGAATAGATGATAGTTTTTTAGGGTCCATTTGAAATCCGTCAGTAGAAATAATATACCCTAAAACCTGGATAGAAGTCTGATCGAACAGACATTTCTCAAGTTTGCAATACAAGCCATTAGCAAGAAGGGTTTGTAAAATGTTTCTAACCTGTTGATGATGTATCTGAATATTAGGAGAATGAATAAGAATGTCATCAAGATACAGAATAGCACAAGTGTGCAAATAATTTCGTAAGACATCATTGATAAAATCTTGGAAGACTGCCGGGGCATTACATAGACCAAAGGGCATTACCGTATACTCATAATGACCGCTTCGAGTATTAAATGCCGTCATCCATTCGTCTCCCTCTTTAATGCGAACTAGATTGTAAGCTCCTCAAAGGTCTAATTTGGTAAAGATTTTAGAACCACAAAGCCAGTCAAAGAGCTCTGTTATCAGTGGTATAGGATACGCATTTTTTATAGTGATTTTATTTAAACCCCTATAATCAATGCATGGACGCAAATCCCCCTCCTTTTTGGCAACGAAAAAGAAACCAGCCCCTGCAGGGGAAGAAGAACGTCTGATAAATCCCTTACTTAGTGATTCTTGTACATATTCCTCCATCACCTTATTTTCATGTTGAGAGAGAGGGTAAACCCTTCCCTTTGGGGGCATGGTACCAGGGAGGAGTTTGATAGCACAGTCGTATGGCCTATGTGGAGGGAGACGGTCTGCCTGTATTTTGTCAAAGACCTTCGCCAAGTCTTGGTATTGAGGTGGTACGTTAGTGGAAAGTGGAGGAGCTAAAGGAACATTAAGGGAACAAAGAGGTTTAACCTGACTTAAACAAGAACGGTTACAGGATGTACTCCAAGACAGGATTTGACTTTCCCTCCAGTCAATAACAGGGTTATGTTTTTGTAACCACGGAAAACCAAGAACCAAAGGGCAAAACGGGGAAGAAATTACCTGGAAAGACAACTTCTCTTCATGGGTATCACCTATAGATAAAATAAGTCTTAGTTTGATGCGTAACATAGGGGACTGTTAATGGTCTACCATCTATGGCCTCAAAGGCCAAGGGTGTTTCCTTCTCCTCCAAAGGAAGAGAAAGAGCTGTTGCAAAGGTCCGGTCAATAACGTTGTCTGCAGATCCAGAATCAATGAGGGCCATAGTGAGATGACTAACACTTTCCCATAATAGGGTTACAGGCAAAACACACCTGTAAGAATTCGTTTTAGGGGACAGAGACATTACACCCAAGGCCGGTCCCCTGAACGAGCTTAGGCGGTAGAGTTTTCCGGACGTGATGGGCAGTTGTTACGCAAATGCCCCTTACGACCGCAGTATAGGCACAACCCTTTCCTTCTTCTGTAAGATTTCTCAGCCTCAGAGAGTCTTGTGTTACCTAGTTGCATGGGTTCAGAATCAGATTCAGGGGCCGGCAAAGCGGGTAATCCGGTTATCATTGAACGTGGAGTGGTTCTTCCTAAAGCCCTCCTTTGTCTATCTAGATGGAGATGCTTCTGTTTAACCCTGATATCAATATCCGACATGTATTGTATAAGGTCTTCTAGGAGTTTTGGTAAATCCCTGGCTGCCACCTCCTCCTGTAAGGACTCATTAAGACCCTCAAAAAACACAGCTTTCAGAGCACTGTTATTCCAAGTCAGCTCAGAGGCCAAGGTACAAAATTCGATAGCATAGTCGGCCACTGATCTAGATCCTTGTTTGATTTTTAACAATGCTCTGGCTGCTAGTCTCTTTCTGCCTGGGGGATTGAACACATTACGGAAGGTCCTGAGGAATAGTTCAAGATTAAAGGCAAACACATCATCATTCTCCCACAAGGAATTTATCCAAGCCAAGGCCCTGCCTTCTAATAAGTTCATAATGAACGCAATCTTGGACCTATAGTAGGGAATGAATCAGGGGCTACTTCAAAATGTACTCCCACCTGGTTCAAAAATCCCCTGCATAACGATGGATCCCTGGAATAACGAGGAGGAGGAGTTAGACGAACAGATGGAGTGGAATGAATAGCAGGGGGTAGAGCGACAGCACCCTGAGAACTACTTTCCTCTGCCTCTGGTTGAAGACATGAGGTTCTAGCGAGGATAGTTTGTAAGGCTTGGGCAAACTGATCCATTCTATGGTCTAACCCCTCTATTCTATTTTCATATGCTGCTATTTGTTGTCCCAGGTTTGCAGGGTCCCTGGCCCTGTTGTAATGTCAAGGTTAATACTCCCCAACACGCAAACCAGAGAACAATAAAGACAAGCACAGATAGACGTATTACCGGACCTTAAGGTGGCCGGGCTTAACGTAGGAATGAGAGATAGGAATAGTCAAACATGCCAAGGTCAGGAATACAGAGATACAGGAAAGCGAATAGACAGAGCCAAGGGCAGGGAGCCAGAAACGAGAATAACCGATAAACAAGCCGATGTCAGGAACCAAAGAAAAGACAACTATTCAGAACGCACTCTCTGGCTATAATAAACCACGACAGGGCAAGGAAGTGATGTCAGAAGGAGGTTAATATAGGGTAAGGTGAATACTGATAGGCAGGGACAGAATTGAGGGAGGTATAAATAGGTAGTAGCAATTGGCTACTATCTCTTTAAGAGAAGATTATACGCTACCCCTACCGGTTACCTTGTGCGAGCACGTCCGAGGACGCTTTCCCAGATGCGCGCTCGCCCCTGGAGGAGTGTGCGCGCAACGCCCGCCAGCGATCCACACCGTCCGACAGGAGAGGCGGGACGGCGGGACAGGGACGGCGCGGGACACAAGGTATGACAGGTATATAATAGCACTATATATACAGCTCTCTTCATTAAAATGACTAAAAATTATTTTAAAAATGTGGTAAATATGGGTTGATATGAATTTGTAAAATAAAAAGTGACGGTGTGGTCTTTTTTTATTTTATTTTTTTAGATCAATATTCCATATAATCATTACTAACAAGTTGTTGATCTAAATAAAAATCTGATTGCCATTTTGCCAGTATTAGCACAGCTTTAAAAAAAAAAAAAAAATCTCAAATTTGTCTTATTTTGAATCAACAGCAGAACATGTGTAGAACTTAACCAACTCGTCTTTTTTTTACCTATATTATTATAAACATGTCACAACGTAACAGAGTTTCTAAAATTTTACATAACATTTTATAACTTTCAAATATGAGTGGACAATCTACAGACAAAATGAATGATCAAAAAAGATGTGTATGCTACATATTGCAATTTCCTTTCAATGTAAGCTCATTGAGCAGGGCCCTCCACCTCTCTGATCCTGTACGTCCGGTTGTCTGGTTACAATTACATGTCTGTTAGTCCACCCATTGTACAGCGCTACGGAATCTGATGCCCCTATATAAATAATAAAATAATAATAGTAATTTAAGCTTATCTCAATCTGTCATTTACTATGGTATAATATTTACTTTTGGTTCTATGTTTGAATGTAAACTAAATAATCTTTGTAGTGTTCTTTCAAGACCCCATTGAGATTACACAGCGGGAAAATAAAATCGAATTACTGTGCTCTTTCATGTGGAGTCTTAATGAGTGAGACATATGTTAAAGGAATACACAAACATAGCAAGAACTAATTAAATAAATACCTTTTAAATAATTATTCATTGCTAAATGCCATTACATTAGTTGCGCCTGCACAGCAAGATGATAAAGCCTTCAAAAAATGGGAACGGCAGTTAAAAAAAATAAAAAAACCTAGGATCAGGCACAAAATATAAAAAATTGTGTAAACATTTTAACACAATTAAGCCAGAATGCCTCTATCCTTCCTAGCATTGATATCTCCTGGATATGTATGAATAGAGCTAGGACTGACATTGGAGACCTAATTTTCACACTCTCCTTTTATTGGTGATCTTAGACCTTTCCCTAATTTCCCTTTTTTTTTTTTCACGATTTACTTTAAAATCTTGATTTGAAAATGTAGAGTTAAAATGCGGTTTTTAATGAAAGTGATGCTTTAATAATGTTGGCTTGAAAAATGCAGTATTATTAGTGCATTGTTTATAATGCTGGGTAGTCACCATCTCTGGGAGCAGAAGGATACTTTAAAAAGGTTCCAATTTGTCCCTATGTCTAAGTACCCATTATAGGTGCAGGGTGTTTATAATTTGTTTGTTGATTGTTAATTGTTTTGTGTGCTCTCCTGTCCTGCTGATGCTTGTTACCAACTAAGTGGATTTGGCTATGGAGCCTGTATAGCACTCTCTGTTGGTAGCAACAGCTATATGTACTACTTGAATAGCAAAGCTTGTTAATTTGCATATTCAGGTAGATATTCAGGTATAGTTGCATATTACTAATTCCATTTTATTTATATTTTGTGCTGGTTATTGTCTTTCCCAATAAATATGTTATTATAATTACCTGTATATTTTGTGACATGTTTTGGCTATTTTAATTTTTTTATGTTTGTCACAGCAATGTAAATGTACTGATGATATGGGCTAGTCCCAGGTAAAATAAAGTTTGTTCCTTTTGGAACTTGTGCCCTGAGTGGACTGAGACTGAATCGTACTCGGTCGGAGTACAAGAGCTCCATCACACTGAGTATCACTACAATGTCTTCTCCATTCCTGTAACAGCCGTGCTCCCCATGCTGCACTTTAATATTCAAGGTGGCTTGGATGAAGAGGACATATATGATTTTTGTTTTGATGGCAAACATGGTTGTTATATATTGACCCCCCCTGTGTCTCATTCACACACCCCTTCCCGGAGCCTCATTGCCCCCGGTGTCTCATTCCCGTGCACAGGCCCCGCCATGTGTCTTATTCCCTCGATCCCAAAGCTCCTCCATGTGTCTCATTTCCTCTGCCCCTTAGCCCCTCCAAGTGTCCCATACCCTCCTCCCCACCTGCCCCTCCATGTGTCCCATTCCCTCTCCCTTCTGTCCCTTCACGTTTCCCATACCTTCCTCCTTCCCAGCCCCTCCATGTGTTCCATTTCTCCCTCTCCCTGTGTCCTATTCCTCCCTCTCCCCCCCTCCATGTGTTCCATTCGTCCCTCTCTCCAACTCCCTTCCATGTGTACCATACCCTCTCTCTCTCCCTTTCCTCCTTGTGTCCCATTTCTCCCTCTCCCCTCCATGTGTCCTATACCCACCCTTTCCCCACCTTCATTTGTCCCATACCCACTCTCTCTTCCCCCTCCCCGCCATGTGTCCCAAAGCCCCTCCATGTGTCTCATTTCCTCTGCCCCCTTAGCCCCTCCAAGTGTCCCATACCCTCCTCCCCCCTGCCCCTCCATGAGTCCCATTCCCTTTCCCTTCTGCCCCTTCACGTTTCCCATACCCTTCTCCTTCCCAGCCCCTCCATGTGTTCCATTTCTCCCTCTCCCTGTGTCCTATTCCTCCCTCTCCCCTTCCCTGTGACCCATACCCTTCCTCTCTCCCCCTCCATGTGTTCTATTCGTCCCTCTCTCCAACTCCCTTCCATGTGTACCATACCCTCTCTCTCTCTCCCCCTTTCCTCGTGTCCCATTTCTCCCTCTCCCCTCCATGTGTCCTATACCCACCCTTTCCCCACCTTCATTTGTCCCATACCCCTCTCTCTCCACCCTCCTCTCCGTGTGTCTAATTTTCTCCCTCCCCTCATGTGTCCCATATCCTCCTTCTCTCTCCATCTCACCTCCATGTGTCTCATACCCTCCCTTCTCCCCCTCCACTCCATGTGTCCCATTCTTCCATCTCTGCCCCTCCCCGTGTCCCATACCCTCCTGTCTCCCCCTCCGTGTGTCCCATACCCTCCCTCTCTATCCTCTTTCTTCCATGTGTCCCATACCCTCCCTCTCTCCACCCTTCCCTCCATGTGTCCCATTCCTATCTGTCTCCCCCATCTCCTCCGTGTGTCCCATACCTCCATCTCTCACCCCTCCCCTCCCTGTGTCTCATTCCTAACTCTATCACCCCCTCCCTGTGTTCCATTTCTCCCTCTTGTCCCATACCCTGCACCTCTTCCCCCCTCCCCGTGTCCTATTCCTCCCTGTGTCTCATTTCTCCCTCTCCTCTCCATGTGTCCCATACACTCCCTCTCTCCCCCCTCCATGTATCCCATTTCTCCCTCCTCCCCCCCAGTACCTGGTTTGCTGTGGTTCCCAGTCTGACAGGAAGTGCTCTCACAATGAGAACTTCCTGTCAGACTGCTCAGCCACACTACACACAGGCAGGAGGGGAGCAGCATAGCAAATAGAAATAGAAAATAACATTGATTATATATACATCAAGGTGTGGGATATATAAGGCACCAAGTGAACAGTCAGTTCTTGAATTTTATGCATTGGAAACAGGAAAAATGGTCAAGCAGAAAGATCTGAGTGACTTTGACAGCCAAATAGTGATGGTTATATGACTGGGTCAGAACATATCCAAAACTGCAAGTTTTGTGGAGCATTCCCAGTATGCAGTGGTTATTACTTACTTACTAAAATTGGCGCAAGGAAGGCCCAAGAGCATTATGCACAAGAGCAACTGTAGCTCAGATAGCTAAAAAACTGTACGTGTGCGTAATTTATCTGGGGAAGAGATGGCAAGGATGTACTATGGGAAGAAGGCAAGGCAACGGAGGCAGTGTTATACTCTGGGTAATGTTCTGTTGGGAAGTCTTAGGTCTTGGTATTTATTTGGATGTTACTTTGACACGTACCACCTACCTAGAGATTATTGCAGACCACCTACAACCTTTCATGGCAATGGTGTTCCCTGATGGCAATTACCTTATTCAGCAAGATAATGCAGCCTGCCACACTGCAAGTTGTTCAGGAATGGTTTGAGGACAAGAGTTCAAGGTGTTGCCTTGGCCACCAAATTCCCCAGATCTCAATCTGATTGAACACTTGTGGGTTGTGCTGGAACAAATCCAATCCGTACATGATCACACAAGGTTTTGTGGAGTCAATGCCTCAACACACCAGAGCTGGTGGTTTTACTGTTGTGGCTGATCAGTGTATACTGTTGAGTGTTCCTGTGTTAAAGGACCACTATAGTGCCCCCACCCTCAGGGTCCCCCTCCCGCCGGGCTGGATGGAGAGGAAGGGGTAAAACTTACCTCTTTCTCCAGCGCCGGGCGGGGAGCTCTCCTCCTCCTCTCAGCTTCCTCTTCGGCTGAATGCGCATGTGAAGTCTTACAATGCTTTCCTATGGACACTGGCGTCTTCTCACTGTGATTTTCACAGTGAGAAGCACGCAAGCGCCTTTAGCGGCTGTCAATGAGACAGCCACTAGAGGCTGGATTAACCCTAATATAAACATAGCAGTTTCCCTGAAACTGCTATGTTTATAGAAAAAAGGGTTAATCCTAGAGGGACCCGGCACCCAGACCACTTCATTAAGCTGAAGTGGTCTGGGTGCATATAGTGGTCCTTTAAGTACTGACAAATATTAGCTTTTAACAAATTCAAATAAATATTCTGTAGCACTTGTGGTGCACACTTCATCTAGTAGCGCTGCTCTAATTTTTTCATATATATTCTTTGATATTGTTTTCCTGCTTGAGCAACAGTGGAAGGTGAATGCTGCAATGCTGTTTTTGTTAAAATTATTTTAAGGTACTGCAGTAGCCTACAACTCTGACGTCTGCACCTCAAGGGAACCAAATAGCAGTGCTTATCTTGTTCCTCGTTTATTCTTATTCTGGTTCCAGATTTTATGCTGTATCTCACTTTTCCGCTACCTGTTTTGTAGTTGTACTTCGAGTATGGAACCAGTATGGAACCTATTCAGTTCTTGCTATTGTATAGTTCTTGTCTTTTGTTTATGGACTAATTGAATAACTACTGACCTAGGATTTTCCCAGGAATTGCAGAAGTTGAGTTTATATTATCCTAAAATATATAGAAAATTAATGGTGTTGTATTACTGGTCCTTAGGGTGGCTGGGGTTACAAAGAGCAGTGTGGAGGTGTATCCGCAAGTAACTTGGGAATCAAGGAATCCAGTAATATACAAGAATGTAACGTCAGGCTTGGTCTAGGAGTACAGGAGTACAGAGATCAGGAAAGACATACAAGATAAGTTAGTTTACCAAAGAGAGCAAATGAAGTATTGTTAATCCAAAGAGACCACAACAGGGCAATGAGACAGGTCTGGTCACAGACAATGAAGACACTCAGAACATACATATGCATAGATAATGAAATAACGCAGGGCTGGTTGCATGCTATGGAATATTACCATAAAAGGACACAAAAAAAAACAGCGCCCTGTGTCAAGATTGATGCCAGAATGAGCTGAGAGCAGGAGCAGTCATTGATTAGCATCACATCTGACACAAAGATGATGTGAAGGGCTGAAAAGGAACAAACACACAGGTGACCCTACAGCAATGTACTTGCTGTCTTTGTCTTTGAAATAGGCCCTAGCAGGTTTGCGTAAAGCACCAAATTGGTATGTGGTTAACTCAAAACAGAGGAGGAAAAAGCTCTCCCTTAAAACCAATATGTTATTTTGAATAGCTGAATAATGTTTATACAAAACTATCTATGCTCACTATGACTTATAAAACTATGGTAAATGACATCACATGTACCTAATAGATTAATATCCATTCTCTTATTTTCAACAACAGCAATACCTTAATAATTAATTAAAAATATGCATTGTTCTCCAAATGAATGGTGTCCACATTTGGCTTTTTTCTCACACAATGAACAAACGAGACACTTTCATATTAAAATACATAAAGGCCATGCCGCCTGTCGGCATATTTAAATAAATGGAAAATGGATTTATGCCACATTAAGTTTTCAATTTCCTTCTAGAGATTACTTCACAATCAGCTACTGCTCAATCTTAAGCAATTATATGAATACAGCATTTATGACATTAGCAACTGAATACTGATCTTATTAATGAGGATGCTGGCATATAAAGAAGCTGGTATTGTCCACATCTTATATGAAAATGCCCAGCTATTTTGATGGTTGTTCTGTCATTTGTTAAATAATAAATAGTATCTCTATGTGTCTGAGTACCTCCGCCAGGTCAGCTTCCTCTCTGCTTTCAGAGACTCCGAAGTTTGACTGGGGTCTCTGAGGACTTATTTCACCAGACTAGGCTGCTGTGAATATAGCTCAGGAGATCTTCTCTCCTGTAAAGCAGAGACTATAGCAATTCCACCACATTAGACAACTCTGAATGTAGGGGTGGAATGACCTTTATTGCACAGCACGCAGCTCTTTATATGTAGCAATGTTGACTCTATCTTTAAGGGATATTCTATACAATACAATGTACATTACAAGTGTCCCAACAAAGCGACACTCTGTCTGTTGACTTTATTACATTATCCTTAGCTAACACAATCGGCTCAATTCTGTGCTCTCATAGTCCTAAAGGCACACCACACAAAATGTCCGCTAGAACCCCCTCATCCTGGATCCTACCCCAGACAATGTATAACCTTGGAAATCTTGTCAGGTGTGTGTGAGGTGGGGGGTGGGCGGGGGAGGGTTGGGCTCTGCTGACAAATTTTATGTGGTTTACTCAGGGCCGCCATCAGGGGGTGACAACCATAACGGTTGTCACGGGCCCGGCGGCCCTGGGGGGCCCGGCCGCCCGGGCCCCATGTGTAGCGGCGGAACTGCCGCCGGTGCAGTTGCATCGGCGCCTGCACGCTGATGGGGCCCATCGGGTGGCACATGCACTTAGGGCCACCCGATGGGCCCCATATCTTTAGGGGCCCAGTCAGCGCTGTGGCCGTGGTATAGTGCGACCGGGCCCCTTTAAAAAAAAAAATGCCGCCGCAGCGCAAGTGCTGCTGGGAGGAAGTGGTCACTTCCACCCAGCTTAGTCCGCGCGGGAGGAGCGCCCGCCCGACATGGAGAGGGAGAGCCAGCCGACTGCCAGTCCCATCAGCCCCCGCCAGCCACCCTCCTGCAAAGACAAGGTAAGAAACAGGAGGGTGGCTGGAAAATGAGCTCTGTGTGTGTATGTATGTCTGTGTATGTATGTATGTATGTCTGTGTATGTGTGTATGTATGTCTGTGTATGTGTGTATGTATGTCTGTGTATGTGTGTATGTCTGTGTGTTAGTCTGTCTGTCTGTATGTGTGTATGTATGTATGTCTGTATGTATGTATGTCTATCTGTATGCATGTCATTATGTGTGTATGAATGTCAGTGTATGTATGTCTGCATGTCATTATGAATGTGTGTGTCTGTCTATCTGTCTGTATGAATGTATGTATGCCAGTATGAATGTATGTCTGTATGTCATTATGAATGTGTGTATGTATGGATATCAGTGTCTGTATGAATGTATGTCTGTATGCATGTCTGTATGCATGTATGTCTATCTGTATTCATGTCATTATGTGTGTATGAATGTCAGTATGAATGTCTGCATGTCAGTATGAATGTGTGTATGTCAGTATGAATGTGTCTGTGTTTGTATGTCCTTATGCATGTGTGTCTGTATGTATGTTAGTATGTGTCTGTCACTATGTACACCTGTATGTCTCAGTATGTATGCCTAAATGCTTATCAGTATGTGTGTCTGTTAGTATGTATCTGTGTGTGTATTCCTGTGGGCGGGATTTGGAGGCGGTCTCTGTGGGCGGTTTTGGAGGCAGGGGCCCAGACCCTGAGCTCAGTTAGGGGCCCCAAAATTTCTGGTGGCGGCCCTGGGTTTACCAATAAAAATGTATGCAACTGAAATGAACAATGTATCTTATTTACACAGATTGATTTCTAAACACAGTTATTGTAGTTTAAAGACATTGGGAGTATTATTGCTGTGGAGCTGTTATACACTAACACAAACCCACAATATAGAGCTTGTAAAAAAGAGGGCCCAAGGGACACTTGGGAAGTATGCTGTCTGATTACCTAGTTCTTTACCTATGCTCAGGTTTTTTAATAAAACATTACAAGATCCCAAACTTATGGAAAAAGAAAAAAAAGGAACATTTCTATCAATCAATCACACGTGGTATGGTCCCCCATGGATGAAAGCACAGACTGCCCCCTCCCCCCCCCCCATCATTTAACCCCTTAAGGACACATGACATGTGTGACATGTCATGATTCCCTTTTATTCCAGAAGTTTGGTCCTTAAGGGGTTAAAGCAGATTTTGGCTATTTAAAAGGACACTATAGTCACCAAAACTACGGCTGACTGTATTTGTTCTAGAAAGTATAATAATTTCCTTCAGGCTTTGTGCAGTCTGTCTTTTCAGAGAAACTGCTGTGTTTACATTACAGCCTAGTGATAACTCCACGAATCACTCCTCAGATGGCTGCTAGAGGTGCTTCCTGGGGCAGTGCTGCACATTCAGTGTCTCCACCCTCTGCATAGAGACACTTAAAGGGACACTATAGTCACCAAAATAACTTTAGCTTAATTATGCTGTTTTGGTGCATACATTATGCCCATGCAATGTTACTGCCCATTTTTAATAGTAAAAATAGAAATCCAGCGCACTCACTGATCAACTAAACAGCTACTTTGATGCTGACAGATTTGACTAGTTTTATTAAAAACACCTAATCTAGGCAAAAAATAATGGGGGTTTAATTACAGTATATGATCATACATTGCATAAGCCTGCCACAAACGTCAATGTACCCCATCTTCCGTCTTCTTTGTCTACTAAATGAGCTACTCACTTGGGGAAATCCTTCCATCTCGAGTTCTCTGCTGTACAAGGCTTAAATAGAGTCCTGAGATGAGGCACCTGTAACAGGGAGGGGTGCAAAACCAAGGAGCTGGCTATACTCCTAAATATATATGGGAAAACAAGGGTCTGGCTGCACTCACCTAAACATGCTTAAATTGGGTGCTGCTGGGGGCCAATAAGTACAGTAAAAATAGAAATCCATTGACGTTTGTGGTAGGCTTATGCAATGTATGATCATATCGTGTAACCAAACCCCCATTATTTTTTGCTTAGATTAGGTGTTTTTAATAAAACTAGTCAAATCTGTCAGCATCAAACTAGCTGTTTAGTTGATAAGTGAGTGCGCTGGATTTCTATTTTTACTGTACTTATTGGCCCCCAGCAGCACCCCATTTAAGCATGTTTAGGTGAGTGCAGCCAGACCCTTGTTTTCCCATATATATTTAGGAGTATAGCCAGCTCCTTGGTTTTGCACCGCCCCCTGTCACAGGTGCCTCATCTCAGGACCCTATTTAAGCCTTGTACTGCAGAGAACTCGAGATGGAAGGATTTCCCCAAGTGAGTAGCTCATTTAGTAGACAATTAGAGTAGGACCTGCCAAAGATGGGGTACATTGACGTTTGTGGCAGGCTTATGCAATCTATAATCATATAGTGTAACTAAACCCCCATTATTTTTTGCCTAGATTAGGTGTTTTTAATAAAACTAGTCAAATCTGTCAGCATCAAAGTAGCTGTTTAGTTGATAAGTGAGTGCACTGGATTTCTATTTTTACTGTACTTATTGGCCCCCAGCAGCACCCCATTTAAGCATGTTTAAGTGAGTGCAGCCAGACCCTTGTTTTCACTGCTCAATTTTAAGCCATTTAGGTGTTAAATCACTTTGTTTATGCACCCCCTAGACACCCCTCCATTTATGTGACTTACACAGCCTTCCTAAAGACTTCCTGTAAAAAGTTATCTAATGTTTACACTACCTTTATTGCAAAATCTGTTTAAATTAGAATGTCTTATCTCTTGCCCTGTTAACAGCTTGTTAGCCCTGCAGGAGTCTCCTGTATGTAATTCAAGTTCAATTTACAGAGCAGGAGATACAAACTTTTAAAATAAGTTACATCTGAAAATGAAACCATCTTTTTCATGCAGGTAGTGTCAATCACAGCCAGGGGAGGTGTGGCTAGGGCTACATACACAGAAACAAAAGTGATTTAATTTCTAAATGGCAGAGAATGAGCAGTGAGACTGAAACTGCTTCATTGAGTTAAAGCTGTTTTGGTGATTATAGTGTCCCTTTAATATTAAATCTCATTTCCATTTGGACATGTTCTAAAATAAAATTATTTTACAAATTTTGCATATTGCCACTCTCATGGTTATGTCAATATTCTGTATCAATATGATTTACAGTGTGTTCACTACTACCAAAATCACCCTTAAAGCATGGCATATTATTTTAAAAACTGTTAGACAATCCTCAAATTTATCAAGAACTATGCCACTATCCATATTTTAAATTATCAAATATCCCCCATTAACCTAAATTATTGGCATTTCCATTCTATTTTTACTTTAGATTATTTATTTTTAGGAAATTCCTTTGTCATTTTAGTAATTTATAAATATAGTTTATCAGCTCATCTTTTACAAGAATTGAATTTAATAATAGATCAACTAAAGGAATGTTTTAATGTATTTGATATAGATAAGAAACATCAATCATTGGAAATTACTCATTTAGAAAACGTATCTCGTTAATCCAAAAAAAATACTATTCCATCCTGCTACTCCCTTAATTCATCCTGGCCCACCACTGAATAAGAATATATGATCAAATTGGAAAAATAGGCACACAATATAAATTGGAGTTTTTTTCTCAGTTTCCCCCTTGCCTTGAGAGGTATTACACAATGTGCCAATCATTTTGAAACTCACTTTAATTCTTTATAGATGGTACCTATCCTTTCCTATACGTTCCATCAAGATTACCTAAAATTTAGATATACTCGATAAATACTGGAGAGAATGTGGTGGTTTGGGCACAATTGCCCACATATGGTGGTACTGTCCTAAATTAACAACATTCTGGAAGAATAAACACAAACTTATTCAGAATGTTGACCCATCTATCACAACTTTTACACCTGAAATAGGATTATTAAAAAAATATATAGTTGCTAAAATAATTATAGGCTATATTCTGATAGCTGCCACATCTTCTTTACCTCAATATTGGAAATCCCCTACTTTACCTTCTATTAAAGAGGTTCTAAATTTAACTTTTGAAAATAAACCATATGAATTGGTTCTTAGAAAACCTTAATCATTATAAGACAAATTAAAATATTTTTGGAATGGGGGCGTGGCCTGGATGTTAATCGCGCCAGTCGCACACTAGCTGAGCTCCTAGGCCCAAACCGCCATAATCAGCCAAAAACCCCACGATTCTAACGATGGTGCGGACGAAAAAACCTACCGGAACCGGGAGCACGTCCTAGGGGTCGCCGAGACGTGGAACGGGCACCCTGGATGATTACATCAGCACCCCGGCGGGGCTCCAGGGCACTGCGCCCTCAGACAGCATGGCGGGGAGACTCCATGCCCGACCTTAGCCCAAAGGACGCCCTTCACTCCATCAGGGCTGAGCTCTCCAGGATTGGGAGCAGCATGCTCACCAAAGCAGACACGGGGGCACTGTTACGGGAAATAAGGGAAGCGGTCCGGGAGGACCTGCAGGGCCTCCGAACAGATCTCACGGCCCTCACGGAAAGAGTGGATGCAGTGGAGGAGGAGGCACGAATCTGCTGCCAGCAGCATCGAGCAGCAGAGACCGCAGCCACCAGACAAGGTAACATGCTGCTGAACTTAAGACGCCAGGTGGAGGACCTGGAGAACCGCAGCTGGAGGCACAACATCCGAATCAGGGGCCTGCCAGAACCTGACACAGAACCCCTGGCGGTCACTCTACAGCACCTTTTCTGCCAGGTTATGGGACCCGAGGCTCCGCCAGACATCCGCATAGACTGGACCCACCGTGCCTTGGGACAGGCGAGACCGGACGGTGGTGTGCTGTCTCCACTCCTTCCCGCAGAAGGAGCAACTCATGGCGGCGGCCAGAAACCTGCCGAAAGTAAACTTCAGGGGAGCTGACCTGGCACTCTTCCAGGACCTTTCCGCCCTCACATTAGATGCGAGAAGGGCGCTGTGGCCTGTCACCGCGGCCCTACGCGACAAGGGGATCCCCTACAAGTGGGGGTTTCCCTTTAGTCTACAAGCGCGGCAGGGAACCTCCTGGCACACACTCAGGATGCCGGATGATGCCCCGAGGTTCCTTAGGGCGCTTCACCTTCCACCCATCAGGATCCGCAATTGGCTGCTGGAAGAACCCATGGGCCCACGAAGAGGAGAAGATGCGGGCCCGCGGCCCTCCGCTTCCCATCTGGGCCGGCTGTCACCGCCACGCCGCTGGGGAGGACCAGCGGGGGCGGAGGAGTGATCTGGGACTTTGACCCTGCATCGGAGCAGACACCCGGTGGCCCCTCTGCATGAACTATAGCTGTTGGTGGGTCTCTCCCCCTTCCCTCCTCTCTCCCCTCCTCCGCTCTCTCCCCCTCCTTCCCTCCACCCCCCCTTTTCCCCCTTCCCCCTCCCTCCTCCCCTCCCCCCCCCCCTTCCCTCCCCGGGTGGGGAACATTGGTCCGGGGGCACCATTGGACTGGGGTGGTGCGGATCTGGAAGAGATGGACCGTGGGACTTTTGCCTGGGGTGGGTGACAGGGTTGGGGCTGGGGCTGGGGGTGGTGGGGGGGGGGTTTGCATTTGGCACTTTGCACCCTGAAGCACTCTGTTCCGGCCCGGTGCACCTCGAGCGGAAGACTGAACTCTAAAGTAAGTGCCCGGTGCCCTGGGGGGGTCTGGTGGTGGGGGCATGTGGGTCCCTGGCCTGGCTGGGGGGGGGTTTGGCCTGGATTGGAAGCAAATGACAGCGGGGGGGGACACACGGGGTGTACCTGTGGTGCGGAAACCGGATCCCGCCTGGGACCCTTACCCTTCCACAATGCTCTCACACATTTTGCTATGCATACTAATCGCACCCATTTAGTATACGTTAGAGGGGAATACAATACCTGGTAGGGCGGTGATGGCTAGGGACGGCTGAGGTCACCTCAATACCACACACGCTAGACACAGGGCGACGGACCCTTGACGACAGTCACGCCCCACGGGCAGACGCACACCTGTACAGGGACACAAGGTGCGACCAAGGGACGACCGACGACAGTTGGACTGACTCCCCCGGTACACACCAAGTGCGTTGGGCCACTGCCGGCACCTCGCAACTAGATTGAGGTGCGGGGACGTGGGTGGGGGAGGTCGAGGACCTTGGTTTGACGCCCGGTCGCGGGACCTGACCACCACTGGGACCTGACTCCTAACTGGTACCCACTCTCAGTTCCCCCTTCCTCTCTCTTTCTCCTTATCTCCCTCACTCTCTTTCTACCTCCCTATCTCTTCTTCCCTTCCACGCACTCCCCCCTTTCCTTTCTCGCTCTCTCTCCCCCTCCTTAACCGCTACCTGCCTACCCTCCCCCTCCACACTCCATATTCGCTCCCGGCCACTTTAAGCAGGCAGCTCTCTGCTTATGGTCGAACAACGTTCGGGGCCTTAACGCACCGGAATGACGCTCACACCTCCTTCGCGCCCTGTGGGCGCCGCGCGCGTCTCTTGCATTCGTCCAGGAGACTCACTTCCAGGGGCGAAGTGCACCGGCGCTGCGCGACGCCCGCTTTCCAACCGGATACTTTGCCAACCACACACATACTAAAAAGGCTGGGGTGGCAATCCTCATAGCCCGCACGGTGCCTTTTCAGAGCCATGCTGAACTGGCGGACCCGGAGGGCCGCTACATATCCATGAAGGGCATGATTGCCGGACACCCCTACACCCTAGCTTGTGTCTATGCACTCAATACAGCACAACATAACTTCCTGACATGCACACTGCATGCCTTGGAACGCTTTAGAGAAGGCATGCTGATCCTGGCGGAGGATCTCAACCTGGCCCTGGACCCGCGTCTGGACACCTCTCTGGGAACTAGTTCCCTGCCAGCTTCCTACCAACGCAAGGCCCTTCTGGCCCTCAAGAACTCAGGGTTGGCAGACACTTGGCGAGTGGCCCACCCACTAGGGAGGGACTACTCTTATTACTCCGCGGTCCACAACCGCTACAGTCGGTTGGACTATATCTTCCTCCCCATCGAATATCTCTCGCTCCTGCAATCCAGTGGGATTCACACGGCAACTTGGTCGGACCACGCACCGGTCTGGACTAAGATTGCCTCCCCACTGTACAGACCACGGGAGAGCCAGTGGAGGCTCAATGAGCAAGTCCTAGAGGAGCTGGAGGCGACAATGGAGTTGAGTGACGCACTCCAGAAGTACTTTGAGGAGAACTCCACCCCGGACGTGGAACCGTCAACGATATGGGAGGCACACAAATGCATGATTCGCGGCCACCTCATACGTTATTGTACCCAACGGAAGAAATCCCTCAGGCAGTCACGGACCTGGCACAACGAGTGGCAACACTTGAAACCCTACATAAGACCTCCCTATCAGAGGATACCTATAAGGCACTCCTGGAGGCGCAGAGAAATCTCAAACAATTGCTCTCACAAGGCCTCCTCCGCACCATTCGCAGATCTCGTAGGCATTTCTACGAATACTCGGATAAATGCGGGAGACTCCTGGCCAGGCGCCTGCAAAGGGAACGGAGACTCTCACACATAACCAAGTTCCGTGATCGGACCGGCGTGCTCACTCAACGCCCAGACGAAATAGCGGCGGCCTTTCACCATTTCTACACGGAATTATATAACATCCCGGAGACTCGAGGTGCAGAGGCCCGGCTAAGGCGCGAAACCGACATCGCGAACTACCTGGAGCAACATGTTTCCCGGACCCTTACGGACGAACAAAGGACGGAAATGGAGGAACCTATTTCATTAGAGGAACTCAAACACGCCCTTAAGATCGCCAAAGCCAATAAGGCGCCTGGCCCGGACTGCCTCCCTGCGGCATATTACAAAAAATTCCAAGACATCCTGCTGCCACACCTCCTAGGCAACCTAAACCATCTACTGGACGGCGGCCACCTCCCGAGAGACACACTAGCAGCCACAATCTCTCTCATCCCCAAGGAGGGGAAGGATCTAACGAACTGTTCCAGTTATAGGCCGATTTCCTTACTCAACTCTGATTTGAAGCTGTTCACTAAAATACTGGCCGTGCGGGTGGGGCGTGCGCTGCCGGACCTGGTGCACCCTGATCAGGTGGGATTCATCCCCGGCAGGGAAGCACGCGACAATACCATAAGGACCCTTAACGTGATCCACCTGGCGGGGAGCGGCCGGGGAGGGGTCCTCCTCCTCTCGACCGACGCCAAGAAGGCGTTCGATCGGGTGGATTGGGGGTTCATGCTGGCGACGCTCCGAGCGATGGGATTCGGGCCGCACATGCATTTAAGTGGTGTGCAGATAAGCTCAAATACCTCGGTATCTGGCTCACCGGAGACACGACGCGCCTATTCCAGGAGAACTTTGTGCCCATTCTCCGCACGCTACAGCGCGACATGACGAACTGGGGCGGTCTGTGCATATCCTGGTTTGGGAGAATCAACGCATTAAAATGAAATCTCCTCCCTCGACTTCTCTACCTCTTCCAGGCCATCCCGATTCCGATACCCAGGGCCTTCTTCCAGACACTCAACACTGAGATGATAAAATGTGTGTGGAAAACGGGACGGCCCAGGGTTAACGGGGCGCTCCTGTCTGTCCAAAAGGATGGGGGGCTTGGCTCTCCCCTCTCTAGTCCACTACTACAGGGCCACCCACCTGCTCAGGCTGGTGGACTGGCACACCCTAAACTCAGACAAACTCTGGAAGGACCTGGAGAATAGCCAAGTGGCCCGCAAGTTACCATCCGCGGTATGGACAGCGTACCCCTTGAGGGACCCCAGAATGACCCGCAACCCGTTTATCCGGGCCACGACGCATGTTTGGAATACCATTCGCCTGAAGGACGGGCTTACTACAACGCCAGGCCCTCTGACGCCTATAACCCATAATCCAGAAATCGCAGGTGGCCTGCGACCCGAGGATGTGTCGGGATTCGGGGAACCGGACTGGATCTATGTGAAACATCTACGCTCCACAACGGGACTGAAAACACTGAGGGAACTGATCCCTGATGGCACCATCTCTTTAATGACTAGGTTCCGATATCATCAGATTCAGCATTTTTACCGAACCACGCCGGGCAAACACTTGTTCCATAGAGAATTAACCGCTTTCGAGCGCATGTGCGTAGCCAGGGATAGACCCCTGAAAGGAATCACACAACTTTACTATCTGCTGCACAGAAACACACCACGCGCACCACCGCAATATATGTCCTGCTGGGAACAAGCTACCGACCAAACAATAACAGACCAACAATGGGAGAAGATCCACGTGCTGACGCACCAAGGCACGCTCAGCTCAAAAATCCAGGAACTTAATTACAAAATTATGGTTAACTGGTACAGGACCCCAGCTAAACTACACCGCATGAACCGAGAAATCCCTGACATCTGTTGGAGATGTGGAGCCGAGGGTGGGACTGACGTCCACATATGGTGGTCGTGCCCTACAATCCAGCAGTATTGGCAACAAATACACTCCAAAATTAAGAGTATTGTAGACCTGGATCTACTATTCCAGCCCTTACCGATGCTACTCCACCACACCACACGCCCTATTGCCACATACAAACGTTCCCCAACCAAACACTTACTTAATGCAGCGAAATCTCTCATCCCTACCAAATGGCGCGCGGCAGAGCCTCCGACTGTAGAACAATGGATGGACCGCGTAGAGGACATATACACAGCATGGAATCCCTCTCGGCGTCGCTACACGGCACGGGAGACAAATGTGCCATCACCTGGTTTCCTTGGTGCACCTATACAGCACAGAGACGAACTGCAGCGACTAGGGACGAAAGCCACTAGGAGGCGGAGAACGTGGGAGGCACTAGACCCGCCCCACGGAGACCACACAAGACATGGGCACTCTCGTCCCGCCCTCCTCTCTCGTCCCTCCTCCCCTCTCTCCCGCCCCCCATCCTTCCCTCTTTTCCCCCCTTTTTTTTCCTTTTTCTCTCTCCCTTTCTCTCTCTCCTCTTCGTGTTCTTCCTCTCCTCTTTCCCTCTCTTTTCTTCTTTCTTCTTCTTCTTCTCTTCGTCTCTCTTCCCCTCTTCGCCCTTCTCCCTCCCCCCAGTCAGGAGACCATAGGCACGACGGGGGGCGTGGGGGCTGGGGGGAGCCCACGGGGGGGCGTGGGAGGTGGGGGGGGAACGCCAGAGAGGAATAGCTACTGGAGACGAACCCCTGGACCTGGACTACAACCATGCCTAACGGGCGGGGCGGACAGACATCACACACCGGGTGACTATTCCCACTAAGTACGCAACCAACTACAAAACCGACCGGGTGGACTGGGGGCTGGCCTGCCCCGGCTGACAGTAGCAAGACCACGGCTCCCTATGACTGCAACACACCTACCCACTGGACGGGCCCAACTGCCAGGGACACACTACCCCAACTAGACGAAATGGAGAGAATTTTCCCTGCGACACTGACCTGGCCCCCAACCGACACCGACCAAATACCCCCCAACTAAATACATAACATACACCTATGCGTAGGTGCGAGTTGCCTTGGCACAAGAAATCAGATCTCTCAAACATGGGCTTTCATGTGGGACACAACCAATTTTGTTACATGTTACTGATTCCCCATGTTCTTTACCTAAGTCAGCTGATAATTGCCTCAAGACGGGACGTTGTGTATACGGTTACATTTGAGATGTAAAACCCTGAATGTTCCCCTTTTCTCTTTCTGTACCCCATATACCTTATTATCTCAATAAAAACTGATTGGTGAAAAAAAATATATATTTTTGGAATGAATGGTAAGTCAATATGAAAAAAAAATTATATGTAAGTATAGAATATAGATTGATGTAGCAACGTTGTGTTACTTTGTCATTTTTATTTTGTTCAAACATATACACTATGTACAACTCTATAATAAACTATATTTGACAATATATGAGGTACGGTAGACAAATAATACAAACTCTATGTTTTCTGTTAGCTAAACGGACACATGCAAATGAAGTAAGGAACTAGTGGGAAACAAGGATTCACACTTTTGAAGATCACATTAAGTTGACGTCAACTATACTGGGAAAGTCAGCAGATTGTGACTGAACGGGTAAAGCAAAATCAGCTGGATCAGTACTGTGTGCAGTGAGAATAGGTAACATGTTTTACTTTTCAACAATTTAACATTTTCTTTCCTTACAGGGATATTCCAAGATTAGTTGATTTACGTATGCTAAGACAGTACTGCATTAAAAGTTATTTACTACAAATTAAAAAATAAGATATCTCGGAACACGCTGTTATGGTACAAATCAACACTTTCAACTGCTTCTGCAGTAACCTTATACCGTATAGGGATATTGCTGACATCTTTTAACCAATCCTGGTCCTCCCAGTATTTTATCTTCATTAGGTGGTAAAGCATTAGAAAATAATTTTAAGTAACACTTCAGTCACCATAATCACTATATTGGTCCCCACCCTAATGTAAGTAGTCAAACTATTTACTAACTTCTTACACAGGGTCCACCTGGTGCCGGTCACTTCATCTATGTAGAAGAGATGGAAAGCTTCCATTAGCTCTCCTAAGCTGTACAACAAGGCTTAGCTTAAAGAGACACTATAGGCACCCAGATCACTTCAGCTCATTGAAGCGGTGTGTATGCAAATTCCCTGTCCCCCTTAGTCCTGCAATATAAAACATTGCAGTTTTAGAGAAACTGCATGAGGACATCCAGCATCAGTGGAATTCAATGCTTTCCTATGGGGAGGGTCTAATGCGCTCACCGCACATGCCGATTCTGGAAATGAGTGAGTAAATAAAGTGTTTTTTTTTTTAACCCTTTATGCACCGGACGGGGGGCTGCAAGGGATGGGTGGACCGGAGGGCACTAAAGTGTAAGCAATACCACTTTGTATTCCTAATACTATAGAATCCTGCACTGTAGTGGTTATCTTGCTCAGAATGTTCCTCTAAAAATTAATCTCAGCATATGCCAGTTATAAATTTATTATCAACAAGAAAATTTTGATTTCTCCCACCCAATCCTGGTCCTATAACCGATACTGTGCCAGAGGGACACGATAGTGTTAGGAATACAGTTTTCCTTTAACTGAACCCTGATTTTTCATTCACTGCCTTGAGGGGTAGCATCTGATGTTAAGGAAATGAAGATACCTTCTCTGTCAGCCAGCTTTATGTAGACATAGCCGAATGTTACATGTAGAAGCATTTATTCGCATCTGTTTTTCGCATACACTTTGATCTGATTAAGTAAACATGGAAATTTGGAGAGTGTCTTGCCCAGGGGAAAGGATTCATTTGCATATTAGTATCTTTTAATAATAATAAGACTTGAAAAGTGTTTAATTGTACTATTTTAAATATTAGATAATTATCACTAATAATTCAACATGATTAAAAAATTGATAGATAAATAGATTTGTCATCAAGCTAGGCTGAACTGTGCCCGTCAGCAACATGTGAAAAAAAAAGAAGAAATATATATATATATATATGGTAAAATATTTTATATATATATATATATATATATATATATATATATATATGACCAGTATAAAATGGCTGCATTAGCAATCCTACCCAGTATTCACCAGCACTAACAGTAACTTCAAACAAAATACAAAACAGAGCTAGTGTTTGAAAGCCAACAATTGATTAGTGAGAATAAAAATAAATATTCTTTATAAAATATTTTGCCTTCATAAAGAATTCTTGAGCTGCTTATAGGATTAATGCAAACACCTTTCAGCCATCCCAGATCTCTTAGAGCTGTTTCTGTATGAGACCTTGTATTCCTCTGCCTCATGTAATTTTTTCCTGTACCTGGTGCCCTGCATGTCTGAGACACAGGAGAAAAATAAAGAAATGCAAAACTTGCTAGCTTGTGGCGGAGCAAAACTTGTGACTGTGTCAGTGGAGCCACCTATTGACATTGCAGACAGTTACCACCCAATGCTGAGAGGTATACAGGAATATGTCAGTAGTCATGATAACCCCTTCCCTATTAGAGTTATACAGGAATATGTCAGTAGTCATGATAACCAACTTCCCTATGAGACGGATAAAGGAATATGTCAGTAGTCATGACACCCCCTTTTTCTATGAGACGTATAAAGGAATATGTCATTTTACTCCCTTCCCTATTAGAGGTATACAGGAATATGTGAGTAGTCATGATACTCCCTTCCCTATTAGAGGTATACAGGAATATGTCAGTAGTTATGATACTCACTTCCCTATTGGAGGTATACAGGAATATGTCAGTAGTCATCATAACCCCTTCCCTATGAGAGATATAAAGGAATAGGTCAGTAGTCATTATACCCCCGTTTCTATGAGAAGTATAAAGGAATATGTCATGATACGCCCTTCCCTATTAGATGTAAACAGGAATAGGTCAGTAGCCATGATACTCCCTTCCGGTAAACAGGAATCGGTCAGTAGCCATGATACTCCCTTCTCTATTAGAGGTATACAGGAACAGGCCAATAGCCATGATACTCCCTTCCTGTCAGGATGTGTCACGGCACTGGCGTGTAGTCACCCGCCACTGGGCGCCCGCGACGCCCTCACGGCAGAGTCGCGGTACTCGTGCTCCAAGAAACCCTTCTCCCAGGTCTGCGGCGGCCTCGTCTCTTCCTCTCGCCGCCAAGGTCCGCAGCGAGCATGCCGTCGCTGCAAGATGGCACCCGCCATGCAGACCCGTCGTTCTGCACAGGGAGGAGGAGGAGACACATGAGTGGGCAGAGACCAGCTGTACTCTGCCCAGGGGCGTACTTACCGGTCGGGCACTTTGGACATGGTCCGAGGGCCCGGCCGGGAGGGGGGCCCGCCATCAGGGGGCCCGCCCGCCCCTTTAAATGCTGCAGCCGCCTGAGCGCTCTGTTAAGAGCGCTCAGGCGGCTGCAGCTTCTCACCTCCCCTCCCCTGTAGCGTGGCCGAGCTGCTGTCCGGTCCGCGGTGCCCGGCCAGAGTGATAGGAAGGTGCTCAGTGTGCACCTTCCTGTCAGTCCGGCCGGGTACAGGAAACAGAAACTCCTGTTCCGCGCGGAACAGGAGTTTCTGTTTCCTGTACCCGGCCAGACTGACAGGAAGGTGCACACTCAGTGTGCACCTTCCTATCACTCCGGCCGGGCACCGCGGACCGGACAGCAGCTCGGCCACGCTACAGAGGAGGGGGTGGGTAAGAACAGAGAGGGAGGGGGTGGGGGTGAAATGAACAGAGAGGGAGGGGGTGGGGGTGAAATGAACAGAGAGGGAGGGGGTGGGGGGGAATGAACAGAGAGGGGGTAATGAACAGAGAGGGGGGTGAACAGAGAGAGGGGGGAATGAACAGAGAGAGGGGGGAATGAACAGAGAGAGGGGGGAATGAACAGAGAGAGGGGGGAATGAACAGAGAGAGGGGGGAATGAACAGAGAGGGGGGGGAATGAACAGAGAGAGGGGGGAATGAACAGAGAGAGGGGGGAATGAACAGAGAGGGGGGGGAATGAACAGAGAGAGGGGGGAATGAACAGAGAGGGGGAATGAACAGAGAGGGAGGGGGAAATGAACAGAGAGGGAGGGGGGAAATGAACAGAGAGGGAGGGGGGAAATGAACAGAGAGGGGGGTAAGAAGAAAGAGGGAGGGGGTGTAAGAAGAAAGAGGGAGGGGGTAAGAAGAGAGAGGGAGGGGGGTAAGAAGAGAGAGGGAGGGGGGTAAGAAGAGAGAGGGAGGGTGGGTAAGAAGAAAGAGGGAGGGTGGGTAAGAAGAAAGAGGGAGGGGGGTAAGAAGAGAGAGGGAGGGGGGTAAGAAGAAAGAGGGAGGGGGTAAGAAGAGGGAGAGGGGGTAAGAGGAGGGGGGTAAGAAGAGAGGGGAGGGGAGTAAGAAGAGGGGGAGGGGGGAGTAAGAAGAGGGGGAGAGTAAGAAGAGAGTGAGGGGGGGTAAGAGGAGGGGGAGAGTAAGAAGAGGGCAATTGCCCCCTCCCCTGTCCGCAGGCACTGTGCGGGCAGCCGGCAGGGGAGGGAGGAAGAGAGGACCTGGGAGCTCCTCTGGGTCCTTCTTGCACGAGCACAGATCGTTGCCGTGGTTACCACGGCAACGTTACGGCTCTTGCGAGAGTAAACTCTAGCCCTGGAGCTACGGGCTAGAGTTCACTCTCAACACTGTGACCACCAGGGATTCCTGGTGGTCGCAGTGGTGAGAGTGAACTCTAGCCCCATAAACACACTGCCCCCACACACCATACACATTCACACACTGCCCACCATACACCCACACACACCATACACATTTACACACATTGCCACACACACACATACACTGCCCACCCATACACACACGGCTCCCCATACTAACATTGCCATACACATACACAGCCCCCTCATACACACATTGCCCCACACACCCTACACATTCACACACTACACCCCCTCACACACACTGAACCTTTCACACACACTGCACCCCTTACACATTGCACCACTGCTCCTATACCCTACTACAGCCTCATATGCCAGCAGACCCAAGGTAAGTTGTCAAACTGTTCTTAAACGGTTTGACTACTTACTCTGAAAGGGGGGTCCGGCCCTCCTGGCACCATAACGACTACACAGAGCAGTAGTGGTTATTGTGCATGGATTATTTCTTTAAATAATCTACAAGTGCCCCAGTAGCCAGCAAGCCAGCCAGCCCACAGGCCGGCCAGCCAGCCAGCCAGCCCACAGGCCGGCCAGCCAGCCCACAGGCCGCCAGTTAGGCTTACAGCCAGCAAGCCCACAGCCTGCCAACCGCAGCCAGCAAGCCAACAGCCTGCCAGCCGCAGTCAGCAAGCCCACAGCCTGCCAGCAAGCCCACAGCCTGCCGGCAGTAGCCAGCAAGCCCACAGCCTGCCAGCCGCAGCCAGTAAGCCCACAGCCTTCCAGCAAGCCCACAGACTGCCATCCAGCAACAGTAATTAAGGTAAGAGGAGCTAACTTGGCCTAGGTATCAGCGAGCTATGTTGTGTTGCTATATTGTGAATAGGAACCAGAGTGTTGGAGAGACCCCCCTCCAGGCCCCATTAGATTCCATTGTAGTCTCTAATGGGACCTGGAGGAAATTCTTTCTAACACACTCTCTAAAGGACACTGAGATAGCCTCTGCTAACACACTCTCTAAAGGACACTCCTATACCCTACTACAGCCTCATATGCCAGCAGACCCAAGGTAAGTTGTCAAACTGTTCTTAAACGGTTTGACTACTTACTCTGAAAGGGGGGTCCGGCCCTCCTGGCACCATAACTACTACACAGAGCAGTAGTGGTTATTGTGCATGGATTATTTCTTTAAATAATCTACAAGTGCCCCAGTAGCCAGCAAGCCAGCCAGCCCACAGGCCGGCCAGCCAGCCAGCCAGCCCACAGGCCGGCCAGCCAGCCCACAGGCCACCAGTTAGGCTTACAGCCAGCAAGCCCACAGCCTGCCAACCGCAGCCAGCAAGCCAACAGCCTGCCAGCCGCAGTCAGCAAGCCCACAGCCTGCCAGCAAGCCCACAGCCTGCCGGCAGTAGCCAGCAAGCCCACAGCCTGCCAGCCGCAGCCAGTAAGCCCACAGCCTTCCAGCAAGCCCACAGACTGCCATCCAGCAACAGTAATTAAGGTAAGAGGAGCTAACTTGGCCTAGGTATCAGCGAGCTATGTTGTGTTGCTATATTGTGAATAGGAACCAGAGTGTTGGAGAGACCCCCCTCCAGGCCCCATTAGATTCCATTGTAGTCTCTAATGGGACCTGGAGGAAATTCTTTCTAACACACTCTCTAAAGGACACTGAGATAGCCTCTGCTAACACACTCTCTAAAGGACACTGAGATAGCCCCCCCCCCCCCCCATCTCCATGGCCCATTAGCCCTCAATTGTAGTCTCTACTGGGGCCTGGAGGCGACTGTTTCCAGCAGGGACACTGAGATGGCCTCTGTTAGAAAGACCCCCTTCCAAGCCTATTAGACTCCATTGTAGTCTCTAATAGGGTCTGGAGGGGATTCTTTCTAACACACTCTCTAAAGGACACTGAGATAGCCTCTGCTAGAAAGACCCCCCTCCACGACCCATTAGCCCTCAATTGTAGTCTCTACTGGGGCCTCGAAGGGATTATTGCACTTTTGTTCCTTGTGTCTAAAGATTGTGTAGGGTGTGGCTGGAGGCGGTGCATGGAGGCGGGACATGGGTGGTGCTTGCTGCGGAGAATGGTTGGGGCCTGTAAGGTGGCCCTTGATTTATTTTGCCCGGGGGCCCTGAGGGTTCTCAGTCCGCCCCTGACTCTGCCCTGGTGTCAGCACTACCACGGAAGTAGCCTGGTTGGAGCCTGGTTGTGGGAGGGGGAGACCGACTGTCTCCCCTCTGGATACACCGCTCTGTGGCTTGGGGACAGGACCGAGAGTCCTTTCCCCTGGTGTTGCAAGTGCAGAGACTACGGTCCCATCTGCATCGTTGGGGGGTGTAACATCTCCCCTTGCTGGGTTAGGCTGCCGCTGGAGAGAGGGTGTAACAAGCTCCTCTCTCTGAACTGTAGACTGCCGCTGGAGAGCGGGTGTAACAAGCTCCTCTCTTGGAACTGTAAACTGCCACTGGGGAGAGGGGGTAGCAGGCTCCTCTCCCTGACACTCTCTCTGCAAGTGGAGAGGGGGACCAGCTTTCTCCCCTTTCATTATTTTGTCCTGCTGCTGGGGTGCGAGACTGATGGTCTTTGCTCCCTGCAGGACACTCTGCCGCTGGGGAGGAAGGACGGCACCTTCAGCTCCCTGGGGTACACACTGCCGCTGGGGAGGAAGGACGACACCTTCAGCTCCCTGGAGTACACACTGCCGCTGGGGAGGAAGGACGACACCTTTAGCTCCCTGGAGTACACACTGCCGCTGGGCAGGAAGGACGACACCTTCAGCTCACTGGGACACACACTGCCGCTGGGGAGGAAGGACGACACCTTCAGCTACCTGGGATACACACTGCTGCTGGGGAGGAAGGACGACACCTTCAGCTACCTGGGATACACACTGCTGCTGGGGAGGAAGGACGGTACCTTCAGCTCCCTGGGATACACACTGCTGCTGGGGAGGAAGGACGGTACCTTCAGCTCCCTGGGGTACACACTGCCGCTGGGGAGGAAGGACGGTACCTTCAGCTCCCTGGGATTCACACTGCCGCTGGGGAGGAAGGACGGCACCTACAGTTCCCTGGGATACACACTGCCGCTGGGGAGGAAGGACGGCACCTTCAGCTCCCTGAGACTCACACTGCTGCTGGGGAGGAAGGACGGCACCTTCGGCTCCCTGGGATTCCTTTTTGGCCAAATCTGCTAGGGATTGCAGGTACTCTCCTACTAGTTTCCTGGCGAGCTGCACGGCTCTCTCCGGGGGGTTGGGTCCATAGACAGACAGCACCTCATTAACCTCTCTGTCAAACTCCTCCTGACTGTCGTCAGGCACCATGCTTGCTCTGCCGAAGTTGGTTCCTTTGTAGATAAGGTCGCTGTATGGGTACTAACGTTGCCCTCAGTTTGTAAATCCAGGGGATGGTGATACCTGTAGCTGTCCTTCTGGTTGTAGGAACGATCCTGCCGCTTGCCACCGCTTGCCACCACTTGCAACGGACCGTTTCGCTCACAAGGGGATAAAAACCGTTTAGGCGATAATCCCCTTCCAGATAGACCATCAGCTACTGCAATCACCCATCTCCCAAACTCCAAACTGTACGAATCCCCAACTCCCGAACAGGAAACACACGAACCCTGGAAGCAGCCGAACAGGAAAAGCCCTACGAACAGCTTACACTCCTGGCAATCGGCATACAGTCAAATTCCCCCCAAGAATGAGACGACACTTCACTTTGAGGGTTAAACAGGAACAACACTTATTTATTCACACACTGTCTTATAAAGGATTCTCCCATGCAAGGGAGGGATTT